>NC_057937.1:23637073-23813420 GCF_018555375.3 Anguilla rostrata
AGAGTGGGTTTATTTGTATTAATTGTTCATTGTTTATGGTAAAATGTTCTGTAAATCTGCTCACACAATGTTTGAAGTGGTTAAAACCAATGGTTTTAGCTTTATAAACTTTTATAAAAATTTTGTAATCCCAATGTTATCATGCCAACAGTTCTTTATTTTGTTACTTGTGGACAAAAAACAGGCTTGGGGGTCCTCACATTTTATGTTTTGGAAATCCACAAATGCCATGCATCATGGTAAAGTTCTGGTTTGTTTCTACTCTGTATACAAAGCAGAACTTTTTCATTACACTCAAGCTGGCAGTATGCTCAGTAAGAAGAAAGAACTTCAGGATTGAGAACCACTGGCGAACATGTCCACGAATACTGTTGTCGGTATACTCAGTGAGAACACCGCACCGTTTAAAGTCACTCCATGCCGCTGGGGCGTGAATAATTACGAATAATTACGAGGCAGCTGGAATCTCGCCCAGACCTCCGTCTCGCGGCTACGCCATGGATGTATAAAGAGAAGGCCTACGCGAGATCACAACACAAAACAAAAAGTTTAAAGTGTTTAAAATGGCTTTAGTTTATCTGGCTATGCAAAAGAAGAAAAAAAGGCGAAGGAGATGGTACGTTCGCCCCCTAGGACAGAGAATGGAGAGTTTTGTCTGTACATTTGGCAAATGCCGAGTTTAGACGAGGGGGTCCACTTTCTCTTATTTCCGAATGTGTGCTAGGCATTTTGATGACTAACTGAAACGAGTAGCATCATTCATCAAACGTGCAGGAACTCACAGACTTCCCATCTCAACAGAAGAGAGATTGGCGTTGACTCTCCGCACATTAGCATCAAAGATATTTAGTCTGCCCTCTGCCGTGACATAACCAACCACGTGATATTTGGACCAATAGCTGAGAGGGGGAGGTCGGAGAACAAGAAAGAAGTTTTCCAAAAGTTCTTCCTGGAGACCGTCGCACACTGCACCGTACGAACACACAACACCGCGTCTTTTTGTTCTTCAGTTGTTCTCATTGCTTCGGTTTGCTCAAAAAGTTCTACTTCTTACGAAGTATACTGCCTACTTCACTGAGAACGTTACGCACAGGCAAAAAAGTTGTTTAGACTCTATACATAAATAGGTTTTTTTCAACTGCATTTGGAGGCCTTGGAACAAATCACGTGATGAGTGAAAATTCCTGAGGATGGTGAAAATGGCTTTGGCTTATTCAGTGACTAGATCCCATTTTAGGTTAGTGGGCATCTAAATACATTCTCAAAATATTATTATTCAGTACACATAAATAATTAGCCTGATTTTGAATAATAAATGTGGCATGTGAAATTGTGGGATGTGGTTGACATGTTGGTGGGGGTGAGGTATTTGACTCAAATTTCAATCAATGAACCTAGATTTTTATTCTTTATCATAGGCAGTTTGGCAGCCCTGTGGAGCTGCTGGTCATCGTTGCCACTATCACAGTCCAGATTTGATCAGATCATAGGACCCATTCACATACCGGGACAGTGCTTTATCAGTATGAGTCCCATATTTTACCACCTCTCATATCATATGCCTTATATCTTATCTTTTACCTCTGTCTTTCCTTCTTTCCCTGCAGGATCATCCATTCATCATGCAGTACAATGATGGCTCTGTCGAGGTGGTGTCCATGTGGGTGTGCAGGAGCCTGGAGGAACGTCGGTCCCAGCAGCAGCAACAAGCTATATAGTGTTCCATCAACCACAAAAGTCACAGCAACATGCCTCGCCCCTAAAACTTCCATCCTGTGCCCCAGCTATGGACAGGCTTTAATGGAGCTGGCATGAAATATCAAAGCTTACACATACACACATGCGCCTGCACATGCTTGCCAAATACAGATTGTCTCATTCCTGCAGCAATGGCTAAATTTCCTGTGCTGAAGGTTTGTCTGTGTTTTTTTGGCAATGCCCTGGGATGTGTGGAAGTGTTGCTCCATGGTTCATCATCGTCATCATCATCTCAAAGAACACTCACTTTAGAGGAAGTGGATGTGGGTCTGGCCCAGGACCCCAGGGCTCAATGGCTTTTTATTAGTGCAGAGGGAGGTCACGCCTTGGAATGAGATGGTCTCATTTTCCTTGACCTCCGAAACACAGGTGTAGCTCTGGTAAAGCCTGCAGACCAGTGATGCATTCAGGCCAGCCTCTAGATGCTGCCAGTATCCCAGTTAGCCTGTGAGAGGACAGGTTGATCTATTACAGCAGCTCTTCTTCGGGTTTTGTTGCCCTGGTGACAGGTGAGAATCGGCTTATCACCCTGCTCCACTGTGACGACTCCTCTGGAGAGATTTAAAGCATCAGGAGACACTGTGTTGCTTTCCTCCTCACTAGCTGGCGCTAGTAGCAGGGACGTGCAGGCCAATTCTTTGTGGTTCCCTTGCCTTACTGCAGGTGGAGCACTTAAAATGTAATTGTTTGTGTGTTTTACTTTCTTTTACGTGTGGCTGTTGGCATTTTCACAAAAAACTGATATTGTTTACCACATAACACAATCAACATGGTTCTGTTGCAGTTTGGTTATGTCACCAAACTTATAGTGAGAAGCACTTGTGGGAGTGAAACGAAAGACTGTGAATGTAAATGAGCAAGTTTTGCTGTGTAGTGATTTCTAGAGATGAGATTTAAAGCCTGCATGGAAGCCACCCTTGTAATGGCAGAAAAAGGCTTCGTACAGCTGCCACAGGCAATCAAGCTGAGTCAACCAATTAGAAGTGCAGTGGCATGAAGAGAGAAGCATTTTCACTGGTTCGGAACATTGGTGGGACATTGAAGCCTCCTGTCCCAGTCCTGGTTTTAATTATTCAAACATATAGATGTTTTTTTAATTTTTTAATCATTATTTCTGTTGATTTGTTTTGCTTTTGTTTTACTTAAAGCAGAGTTGTGCAGGATGTTTGTATCATGTTACTATTATTTTATGTATTGAATAGTATTTCCCTGAAAAAAATTTACCATTAATTTTATACTGAATTTTAATTTCACAGCTGTTATGGCCCAACGTCTCATTTATACTTCTCAGTTTATGCTTAAACTTATACCCTGAATTTACTCTTATTGAAACCTACACACCTACCTAAGGCTAGATAAAAAAAGATACAATACACTTTATTGAACTCTGTGGCGTAATGTGTCCTCTGCATTTGACCCACCACTTGGGAGCAGGGACCAACTCCAGGTTTGAGACCAGTGCCTTAGTCAATGGCAACAATGGGAGTATACCAGACCTGACATGCATGTCTTGGTGTGGGACGAAAACCCACGTTAAACATGGGAAGAACATGCAAACTGGATATGGCCGGCCAGTACTCAAACCCGGAACCTCAAGTGGTTTGTAGTGCTAACCACTAAACCCATCGTACTCCCCTCATCTAATTAATTGGCTAATATTCATACTGAATGGTGGAATTTCAAGATCTTTATTTGGTGACTGTGACAGCTACATTTTGAAGAATTTGCATATTTTAGCACAACTGGACATAAGTGGCTGTTAAAGAAAAAAGTACCTGTTTGTTACATTGCTGTGATTAATGTTCTCTTGTACTGCATGACTGGGGTCAGGATTGAATGTAAAATTAAACTTTTGAAGTGGGTTATTTCTTTCTAGCTGTCTTGGAACTCCAGTGGAGTTTAATGTTATTAGAGCCCCTCTGATGAAAGCTACATATTAACCTTTCTTAGTGAGATGTGATTGTACTCATTGGGTACTGCTGATCCCAGTCTGTTACAAGTTAAAAATGCTCCTGAAATTAGACTTTTATACATGAGAATATTGTAAAGTCTTCAAAGAGAGCTCTGTGCTACAGTACAGAAATGAAAAAGTGACACGCATCAGAGCTAAACATCTTTCCCAAAACCTGTGTCAAATAATGCTCTCAGATGGGGGGAGGGGGCATATTCAGTCCAGCTCCTTGGCAATTTTCCCTCTCAAATTGAAAAATGCATTTATTCTCCCAAGTTAAGGCATTTCAAGTTCATTTAAAAATTCACAATCATTTTAAAATATATCAAATTCTTGTTTCCATTTCCTTTTGCTTTGTGGTTAGATCAAGTCCCCCTTTGCATTGTGCAGAAACTTAAAAATAAATGGCAGGTTTTCAAATGGATGACTATACCTGCATAGATATTGGGATGGGATCTATATGGTGGCCTTAACTGGAAGGGAGCAGAGTATGGCAGGTCATCACAGTGGAGTATTTGGGAAGCTGGCATGTGTCATATTCGTATGAATACTGGCTAGTGCCATATTGAGATGTGCTGGGGCAGTGTGTACGTTCAGCGTTGGCTTAACCGTCCTTCTCGCTATAGTGCTGTGGACTCCCAATCTAATTAGCACAATTGTAAATGGTAAATGGACTGCATTTATATAGCGCTTTTATCCAAAGCGCTTTACAATTGATGCCTCTCATTCGCCTGAGCAGTTAGGAGTTAGGGGTTAGGTGTCTTGCTCAAGGACACTTCGACACGCCCAGGGCGGGGTTTGAACCGGCAACCCTCCGACTGCCAGACAATCGGTCTTACCTCCTGAGCTATGTCGCCCCTGTTTCACTACATTCTTCTTTATCTCCCAGCATTGTGTGGCACAGGGCATTGAAATGTTTGCCTTCGATCAATTTGTGTCCTTCGCAAATCCTGGTTAAATGTGCCAATGGTAATTGTTGTTTAAGTATTTGGTATATAACTTGAGCTGTAATTAAGAATAGGGTAGGGCATGGGGGAGGGTAGCTGGGCCTGAATGGGGTATGTGCAATATACCCATTGTAAATTTCAATTTACAGTTTGGGTAGCACCTTCAATGCGCAAGTAGTTTTAAGTCATGTCTGATAAGAAAATTGTTTTGTGTTTTTAATAGATGCATGAATTATGTATGACCTTAAAACAAACAAGGTTAAAATGAGCTTTTCTGGGTTGGAGAAATTTTCTGCTTAGTTGTTTTATATTTGAAATGAATCCGTTTGGCAAGGCATTTTGCTCAAATTCAAAATAGTATGCAAAGTATTCCATCCTGCCTCTATTTAGCTCCAGCACAAACCTTTTATGGCCTTTCCCAGCTAAGGTTGAACAGGAGTAACTACACGTGTGTTAGTGTTCTCCTTAGGACAGTAGTTCCTTTGGAAAATAGATATAAACAAAATTGCTATTTTGAGTCGTCTTCGTACAGTCATTTTCTTTGCTATAATTTGATGTAAATAAAGATATTTAATAATATATAAAGAAAATAAATATGAAAGATTTTTTTAAATTCCACAATAAGGCCAACAACATTAATTACACAGTAATGTTACGGTTTTAATCTGGAGGTGGTGTTTTAATCAGACACAAGGTACAGTACATTTACTGTAGGCATTATGTGTGTTGAATTGAAATTGAACCTCTTGATCATCATTCAACTGCCACTACTATCGCACACCTAGCAACCTATCAGGTACCAGCCTTCTGCACCATCAGCCATTTACACAACTACCCAGCATCCTATCAGCCAGTCACATTACCACACACCCAAAGACCTAAGGTACCTGCATGCTTACATACCACAGAGTAACTCTGTTATTGTGCAAATAGTATATTTTGACTGTTTCGTATTTTGTGCATACAGTCCTTGCTGATTTTGTTGAATAAAGTTTTCTAATGACAGTTGTAATGAACAAAGTTTCTTTATTTGGCATATAGAAAAAATGCACATAAGACAACACTTAAACCCTCAATTTTTCTATCCTCCACAAGAGCCCCACCCCACCACTTTAGTCCATAAGATGATGTGAATGTGATATGATGTGAAAACAATGAAATAATAATAAAAAGAAGAATGGCACTCAGAGAGCTGACTACTTCTGCGCCCCTGCCCATGTGTGATTTGTATAACATTACTACTGGTAATCAAGTAGGGTTGCAAAGGGTCGGAAAATTCCCGGTAAATTTCCGGAAATTTTGGAAGGGAAGTTAAGCCCAGGAATTTTGGTAATTTCGCATAATTTCAATATATAAACCTTACCTTTTAATAGTGAACTTATCTGGGGGGGGAATATGCATAAGAAAAGCAATACTAGGTCTTATGGCATGTTTTGGTTAAAAGGATTCCCATTGAATTGTAACCATGCACTGCATTCAGCAGCGCACTCTTCCATCATATGTACTGATAATTTGCCAGCATCCCTTTAAAGGTGCAGTGTGTAGAATTTAGTGGCATCTAGCGGAACGGACATGGCAGAAATGGAATATATTTTGGTTATATACGTTATTTTTGAAATTGAGTGTCTTTAAATAGGTTAGTGGTATTTTATAATGAGGATATTTCACATTGTAATGTAAGTAGTGTAATAGTTTTTCTATGATTTACCATGCAAAGCAGCTAACGTTAACAATAAAACGCTACTACAATGCGGAACAATTAACAATCATAATCGCTATCTTGTAAGCTATGATCTATAGTTTTACAGACTAAATAACTAAATACAATTTATAAATCTATCAAGGAACCTCATCACTTGACACTTGGCTACTCGATGCTGTCATAGACGATGACATCACTTTTGGAACTTACAGGCCACCGTAGCTTCTGCTATGTCGTTGGAAAGGGAGGGGTGAGGGGGGGGGTATTCAGTTGGTTGCAACCTCACCGATAGATGCCACGAAATTCTACACACTGTACCTTTAAATAGGAATTCAGTAAAATTACAACCCTCTGCATGCACAGTGCATTCTCCCATCACATGTGCAGCCCACATTACTGCCAACACTACCGCGCTGTCTGAGCCAAAGGACTACATGCTTTCAGGTAAGTTTTGATTATATTACTGGAGTAAATATATGTTATATTTTTTATGATATTTCAGTTAACCGGCAGATAGTAGCCTAATGCAAAGTACACAGTTTATACCTTGTTAACACCTTCTGCTAGCTAGCTGTTACCATGTGATTGAGCATGCTAATTGAGGAGTTTTAATTAATCTATTTTCATTCATTCATACTTTATTGTAAAACATTTATTTTATAAATTAGTTGTTCACTTTAAACCCTAAGGCCTATTCTGAATTTTTTTTGTTATGTTTTGTTTTCGTCATGGAAAAAGGGGTCGTAACAAATATTTTTAGTTGACGAAATTAACGCGGTCTGATAAGTACGATATTTTTATCGCTGTGAAGCGGCATGGAGACGTCGTATAAATATTGGTCATTTTGGACAAGCAGTTAGCTTCTCTTCAAAACATTCCATCTATGGTCACATAGTGTGCTGCCGACGTCACTTGGCCCTACTTATGGTATACTGCTTGTCACTAGAACCGCGGGGTCAACTGACCCCTTGCGCAGTAAAATGGGATGTGTTTTGTTAATGTTTATTCCACATGTCTGTCATTCCTTGACTTTTTCTAAAAACTCGCGCTTCAACTATCTATGTAAATAGAAATCTAAAACAACACTCAGAAGACTGTTTTTAGGGGGGTTTTTTTTAGGTGTTAAGAGAAAAGTCTTATTTTTGGAGGGGGGTCATAGAGAATGTTTGCAATTATGTCTGCTTATGATATGGTAAAAGGTTTGTTTCTATCTGAATATGACATAGTAAATGCAGCCTGAGCAAATAGGGCTATATTTCCATTTTATTCCATTTATTTCCCGTTAATTCCCATAAATTCCTGTTAATTCCCATGGAAAGTTTCCATCCTTGAATATTCCCAGAATTTTGCAACCCTAGTATCAAGGTAAATTGCGGTTAGGCAAGCTATGTTAACTTGCTAGCTAAATATCTGATCCAGTTTGCTGGAATGCTTTAAAATAAAGTTAATGGGTAGGTGGCTACAAAAACAGTACAATATTTAGTGTTTTACAGTCCTGAGCTTATGTTATGTCTAATGTTGGCTGCAATCAAATAGTGTTGGTAGTAGCTAAGCTCAGCAAGCAAGGTTTTTCGGTACATTTATGATCTGGCGTGAATGTACAGTGCAGATTTTAGCTATAGATAAGCTTGTTGCGAAAACAGCAGGGGCCTCATTTATAAAAATGTTCTTAAATTTGTACTTGAACTTAGTCTTAAGATCATTTCCGACAGTGTGCTTACATTCGATTCATAAAAGATACTGAGCATTAAAAAACCGTGCTTACGCAGGTTCTAAGAAGCCCATTTGTAACTTATGCACCTGTGATCTATAAATCTCAAATTAACTTAAAGATGACGGCACCTGAACGTGCCTTACAATCAGCGATTTCCCCTTATATAATGCTAGCACAAATGAGGGTTTAGTCAGGAATAACCATGGACCAAAAGAGAAAAGCAAACTTTTTGGAAGATCATCATGTGCAAAAAAAGTAATTCCGGTCTCTGAAAACTCTCTCCCTTCTAAAAGCACGGTTTTCAATGTCTTCCAATAACGCAAGAACATCCATGGTTACTTTTTTCTAATTTGACACACTATTTATAGAACATCACATCCTGTTTTTAATTCAAAACACCTTGCGTCTGGCAATTAATTCCTCACACCTTTAATTGATGATTCCTATCAAATTGTTCATAAAGCTAATGCAAAGTACACCACAGGCTTGGACGCAGATGCGTCCCAAACTGCAATACCCCTACATAACCAGCAGGAAAATCACTTACTTCAAGTCTGTGTAGAGATAAGATCATTTCCACGTCAATGTAAGGTTTTATAAATAACTACTTATACGTGGTTTTCCGCGTAAGTCAAAATTGATCGTAAGACCGTTCTATAAATGAGGCCCCAGGGATTTATTGGAAAACCAACTCCGAGCAAGGCCTTAATAGCCCAATCAGTGCCCAACCTCACAAATGTTCTTCTTCCTTAATGAAAGCAAATCCCTGCAGCAATGGGTGCTTTATATCTCTATAAAGCCTTCCCAGAATGAGTTGAGGGTTTTATAACAGCAAAAGGTAGACTCCGAATGACCATAATTTTGGATGTGATGTTGGATGTCAGGTATGCGCACTCACACATACAGTGGGATCACAAAAGGAACGTCATGTTTTCATTTATATTTATTTCAAATATATTGCAAGTATTTATTGAAGTAAATTATACATTTAATAATGTATCAAACAGGAAAGACAGAAATTTGCATTTCTCTCTATATATATATAACATAACATAAGACGAGAATTAGGCCATTCAGCCCAACACTGCTCATCTATTCCCACCACTAAACTGTACTTAATGCTTAGTTTACTTAAAAGCTAGGTAGTATGTAACACTGTATCAAGCCGGGCCTTGAATACCCCCAGTGTTTCTGCCTCCCCTACTTGTCCAGGCAAGTTAATTCCACACATTGACCACTCTCTGTGTGAAAAAATATTTCCTAATGTCTGCGTGAAATTTACCCCAGTTTCCATTTATCCCCCCTCGTTCTGCTAACTGAGCTCAACTTGAATAATTTTCTGTAGTTCACTTTGTTAATCCCTTTAATAAATCCCTGAATCAAATCTCCCATAAGTCTCCTTTTACTAAGCCTGAAAAGTCCAAGCATCTACACCTTTCCTCATAACACTTATCTTTTACCCGGAATCAATCTGGTTGCCCGTCTTTGGACCTTTTCCAGCGCCTCTATATCTACGGTCCCCAGAACTGCACACAATACTCTAAGTGTGGTCTGACAAGGGTATTGTATAGGGTGAGTATGACCTCCTTAGATTTATACTCAATAATCCTGGCTATGTATCCCAGCATCCTGTTAGCTTTCTTTTACTGCTTTACGTGTGCTCGGGTTTCTCTTCATTTATTCACGAGTCTACTGCCCTCTACTGGAGGACAGTGGGCTCGTGAGTTTGTGGTGTGTAATCAGAGCGGACGTGCCTCTCTCTTCTCTCTCTCTCTCTCTCCCTTTACTTCCTCTCTCTTTCTGAAGGTCTGGTGTAGTGGCGCAGTACCAGTGGCTTGACCGCGGCTGTGTCCACTGCATCGGACCGGCGGACCAGGCCGGACCTACAGCGTTGGGGATAGGCAGGTACCAGTGGCGTGACCGCGGCCTGCTGAATCCCCAGCGCCGAAGCCAGGACAGCGCTAGGAGGACCCCTGCCAGAAGACTCCCACCATCCGGGGACCACACCACTGCTGCGGACGACCATCGCCGGAGACCAGAGGGGAGTTCAGCGCTGCCCGGAGAGAAGGCCCGTAGCGGCTCGCTCTCCGGGCCTTTCCATCTTCGCTGAGTCTTCGCCCTCGCTTCCTGGCTCCCCTCCTTTGCTCTCCAGACCGCAGCAGGACCATCAGGTGGACCCGGAGGATGAGGCCGAGGAGCAGGCAGACGGGGGACCCGAGGACCTCCCTCCAACGACGGCGGAGGCGCCCGGATCCAGCCAGACCATCCGTCAGGATCAATTTGGCGCCAACTGCCGGAAGGGAGGTCCCACTGCGCTTTGAGGAGCTGACCTTCGATCAGCTCCCTCATTGCTGCAAGTCTTGGTCCCCCTGGGACGGACTAACAACAGCGCTGTACCTGTGCTTCTTCCTCCACTTAGGTCCGGCCTGAGAGAGAGGGAGGATGGCCACGGGAGCTCAGCCAGGAATCCGACGCCACAACGCCGTCCGGATGACACTCCAGAACAGCGGAGAAGGGGGCAGCGGTGCTAGTGGTCCCCCCCAGGTGGCACAAGGGGCGAAGAGCGCAGCCGTAAGGGGCGCCGCAGAGCCAGCAGCTACTGGGGGGGCAAGCAATGCCGCTGCCCCCAACGTCAGCAGGAGAGTGACAGGTTTGACCCGCCTAGAGTTTAGCCGGGCAGTGCTCCAGCGAGCCATGGGCTTTGTGCCTGGTGACCTGAACTGCCTGGTGAAGGTTCCTGGTAATGCAGACATTTTTGAGATTAGTTTCAGGTCTGCAAACATCCTGGAGAGGTTCTGGAACCTCTACAGAGAGGGGAAGGGTAAGGCTCCCCTCAGTAATTTTGATGTAGAGCCCCTGTCCGACACAGAAAACAAGGTGGTCACTGTGCAGTTTTACAACGAAGCTGTACAGGACCACGACGTGAGTACGTGGTTGGGCAGGTATGGTCTTGTTAGATCTGAAGCCCGGAGAGTCCTTGATGAGGACGGAGTCTGGACCGGAGCCAGGAAGTGGCTGGTCCAGCTCAAGCCCGACCCCTCTGCACCTGGGGGGGTATGCCACATCCCCAGCTCCATCACGCTGGGGAGACATAGGGGGGTGGTGTTTTATTACAGCATGCCCAAGCTGTGCAGGAACTGCGGCGAGTTAGGTCACTTAGCCGCGGCCTGCACAGTGGTCAAGTGCAAGACGTGCGGCGGCGAGCACGAGACCAGGGCATGCCGTGATCCAAAGCCCTGTAACCTCTGCGGAGCGAGGGGGCATCTCTTTAGGGATTGTCCCCTCTCGTACGCGAACAGGGCTAGGAGCACCGCGCCCCCTCCACCATCTGCTGCCCCCCCTCCGGCCCCACCGCCTCCCCCGCCCACCCCCATGCCACGCACCAGACCACCCACCCCTACCTCCTCCCAGCCTGGAAGCCCACCCCCACATGCACAGATCTCAGCACAAGACCCTATCCTCTGTATCCCCACCGCCGGAACCCCCAATACCACAGTGTCCCCTGCTGACTTAGGTCCCACCAACCCCGTCACCGTCACTGTCAAGGAGGAGCCTGACTCCGACACCCCCATTGTGGTGTTGGAGTCAGACTCCTCAACCTCAGAATCAGACTCAATTACACCGTGGCAAAAAATTAAGAAAAAGAAGGGAAAACGTGTCAGATCACCAACAACAACAACCTAGTCAACCTCCCAACCCAGCAATAGTCCGCCACACAACAAGAACCACAAAAACATTAACACAGTTACACTCAAAACCGGTACACAGAACAGAACTTGCAGCCAGGCCTGAGCCACCTCTCCGCCCAATAAAACCACCCACACCACCGCCCATACACCATACGGAAATTCTACAAACCACCATCAACACTCTACCAAGAACCACTAGGGACCAGCCAGCCTCCGGTCCAGACCCTGTTAAAGGATCTGGAGAATCATCCTCCTCTCAGGGCACTCCAGGGACTGGGGGGAAGCCTGGGGCAAGAACACCTGCCCCCACCTCTCCAGGACGGAACCTCCCAGGCAGTCAGGAGGGGAGGCCTGTGAGTGTACATGGTCCGGGGGTGAGTAGGCGCCTTAATAACCAGGACATTGTTAATGATAAACTCAACAAAATCTGCAAACAAATCGCCAATAGCAACATCGATACATAAATCACACACAACAATAAAACTCATGGTACACAAAATAACAATTTCAACACTAAACACTCGCAGTATCAAAGACCCTGCCAAAAGACACACAGTTTTCTCCATTCTATCTCAGGTCCCCTCAGACGTCATCCTGCTCCAGGAATGTGGCATTCCGTTCCGGGAATTGGATGGCGTTCTGGGGGAGAAATGGAGAATGGGAGACTCTCTCTGGTCTGGCTCCAACATCGCCAGAGCTGATGGGGTCGGCACGTTGGTGAAAAATCCCTACGTTCGTATAACATCAGGCAACATCATAGAGAGTGGGCGAATCCTCGTCACCGATTTCGAGGTCGGGGGTTCCCCACTCAGGGTAATCAACGTGTACGGCACCACCAGCATAGCCGAGAGGGTCTCCCTCTTCACAAAACTAGCACCACTAATCCACTGCACAATGCCGGTTGTCGTGGGGGGGGATTTCAACTGTGCTTTAACAGACGAGGACCGCAGCAGACCCAGACGGGACCGTTCCAGCGACCTGCTGCGGTCCCTCATAGAGGATTTCTCCCTCCGCGACGCCGGGGGCGCCTCTCCCCCCCAACACACGTGGGTGAGTTCCTCTGGTAGCTCTTCTTCGAGAATCGATTTGTTTCTGCTCTCCCCAGGCCTGGGGGTGCCCGCTTATTCCATCCAGGCGGTGCACTTCTCGGACCACCACATGGTGACCGTGTCCCTGGCCTGGAAGAAACCCATAACCGTGGGTAAGGGGCTCTGGCGAATGAACATCAGCCATCTCCAAGACCCCCAGGTGCGACTCTCCTTCTCGAGACGTTACCTGGAGTGGGAGAGTCTAAAACATCTCTTTGACTCCCCGGTGGAGTGGTGGGAGATGGTGAAGGAGCGAGTGCGAGGCTACTTCCGGGCAGTCGGGCGGAGGAAGGCGAAGGAAAGGAGGGCAGTTTTTGAACATCACAATGCTGCCCTCCAGAGACTGAGCCTCCTCCAGTCCCGAGGCCTGGATGTTAGCAGTGAAATTGCACGGACTCGGCAGAGCCTCACCACCCTCTACCGGGAAGAGCGTGAAAAATTTACTTTCCGCTCCAAGCTCCAGGGCCTCGAGGAGGATGAGAAGTGCACACGGTTTTTCTTCCGCAGGGCGCGGTCTAAGACTAACAACATCTTGTCTCTCTATAACAACAGAGGTGTGGTGGTGTCTGAAAAGGCGGAGGTCCGGGAGGTGGCCGGGGAGTTCTACGGGGGCCTTTATAATGAGAAGCCCTCCGATGGGGCTCTCATGGACACCTTCCTGGGCTGCCTTGACAGACGTCTGGGTGACGAGCAGATGGACTCGGAGTTGAGCACCGAGGAGCTCACCCGGGCCGTGCTCTCCCTCAATCAACATAAAGCTCCGGGTCCTGACGGAATCCCAGCCGAGTTCTACCAAACTTACTGGGATCTCCTGAAGGAGGACGTGGCTGAAGTTTTCAGAGCGGTGTACAGGGAGGGGCGGTTGGGGGCCTCACTGAGACAGAGCTTAGTAGCTCTTGTCCCAAAGAAGGGGGACCTGAAGGACCTCCGCAACTGGCGGCCGATTAACCTCCTCTCAGTCGACTATAAAATCATGGCAAAGGCGCTGATGAGGAGGTTCCAAGGCCTGATTACATCGGTGATCGGACCGGACCAGACCTGCAGCGTGCAGGGGAGGTCCATTAATGACAACCTGCTCCTCGTGAGGGATTTAATCATCCACTCCGGGGAGCGGCGGTCCCCCTTGTGCCTTCTCAGCCTCGACTAGGAGAAGGCATTTGACCGGGTGAGTCATGTGTGCCTGGAGAGAGTGCTAGAGAGAATGAACATCCCTGGGCCCCTCCGGCGTTGGACGAAGATCTGCCTGACTGGCATAACGGGCAGAGTGGTTGTCAACAGGCAGCTCTCTGCCCCGTTTGCCATCAGGTCTGGCGTCAGGCAGGGGTGCCCTCTAGCATCTCTCCTGTACGTCATCTACCTGGAACCGTTTCTCCGGGCCATCAGGGCCAGCCCCGGAGTGGCGGGTTACCCGCTGCCGGGAGCTAGGGGAGAGCGGCTAAAGGTGATGGCGTACATGGACGACATCGTCGCCACAGATAGTCGCTCCATCGCTTGTGCCACCAAGGTGTTGGACGACTTCTGTGTGGCCACTGGCGCCCTGGTCAACAGGGACAAGAGCAAACTGTTTCTGTCTCCCTATTATAGTGAGCCTCTAACTGTTTCCTTCCCTGTACGCAGAAATACCATCAAGCTCTTGGGGGTGACCTTCCAGGCTGACGGCGGAGGGCGAACAAGCTGGGAGGGAGCCCTACGCCACGTCCAAAACAAAACCCGGAGCTGGAGTGCGCGGCCCCTGACCATGGCGGGTAAGATCCTCGTCCTGAAGGCAATTGTCCTGCCCATTTTTCTCTATGTGGGGAGGGTGTTTCCCCCAGACAAGGCCACCAGCAAGAAAATTGCTAGGTTGGCCTTCCGCTTTGTCTGGGGGAGCAGTATGGAAAAACTCAGTAGAGCCACCCTCCTCAAAGAGGAGAGGAATGGGGGGCGGGGGGTCCCGGACATAGTTACCATTCTTATGGTGCAAGGTCTGGCCGCCCTGGTCCAGAACGTCGGGAAGGAGGGAAAGGCCTCTGGTGCCTTTGCCAGGTACTATGCCACCCCCTTCCTGCGGACAATGGGCCTGGGTGTGCTAGACCTCACCACACCATATAGCTGGGACCCCCCCTATGTCTATCAGGCCCTGAGGGACTTTGCTTTCAGGACAGGATTGCCCAGGGCTGGCCTGACCTCGTGGAGCTACAAAATCATAATGGCTCACCTAAGATCTAACGAGACCGCCACGCTCCCGAGGTCAGGGCCGGCCCGGGACCCGCAAGTCATCTGGGCAAATGTAACACACAAGTGTCTTACTAACAAGCAAAAAGACATTGCCTGGATGACAGCTCACGGGTGTCTCCCCACAAGAGTTTTTATGTACTGCAGGCACTTAGCCCTCACTGAGCACTGCCCCCACAATCAGAACACAATCACCATCTGTTCTGGGAGTGCACCGTGGCGAGGCGGGTCTGGGGCCTTGTTGTTTCCTCTGTCTCCCAAAACAGGTTGCTGCCGATGTCCTCCCTGACGTCTGAGAGAGTCCTCTACGGTCCCCGAGAGGGACTCAAAACGATGGAGCTCCAGCGTCAGTGGGGGATCATTAACACCGTCCGGCAGGTCCTGTGGGAGACAAGAAACATCAAGGTCTACCAAAAAACATCAGTGGACCTCGTCACTCTCAGGAGGAGGATACAAAACCTCCTCCAGGACGGCGTTTTGGTGGACTTTCGAAAAAACAAGGACCTGGCGAGAGAGAAATGGGGGATGGACCACTGGAAAGAACTTATCATATAGTCCACCCCCCCAGGAGGGGCACTCGCTCTGCACACCACCCCGAGCGCACGTATTTTTGTTTAAATTTTTAAAAAAATACTATTTATTGTAAATATTCTTAAAATAATTATTGTTGTGTGATTATTAGTTAAATATATGTATGGGTTGATGGTATTGGGTTTTCTTTTTTTTCTGTTTCTTATTTTCATGAAATTTAGTGAATGTCTAATGTTTAAATGTATTTTGAGTTCCTTTTTGACTTTTTAAAAGGAATATGTTTTAAAAAATGTAAAATGTTAAAAACCATTAAAGATACATTTCTTTTACTGCTACAGCACATTGTTTATTTATTTAATTTATTTAACCTTTATTTACCCAGGGTAGGTTCGCTGAGCACAGATGCTCTTTTGCAGGAACGCCCTGCTTCACACTCATACACATTCACACCTGGGAGCTGCCCAGTACAACCACAATCCTCTATTGTTAGCCACTGAGCAGCTCCACTGGAGGGAGAGAACATTTTTTTTAGCCAATTAAATCAGGGGATGATTAGGTGGCAAGTTTTTGCGAGAGCCAGATCTGGGATTTTAGCCAGGACACCGGGGAACCCCCTACTCTTTGTGAATAGTTTCATGGGATCTTTAATGACCACAGTGAGTCAGGACCTTGGTTTAACGTCTCATCCGAAAGACGGCATCTCCTACAGCACAGTGTCCCCGTCACTGCACTGGGGCATTGGGGTTTATTTGACCAGAAGGAAGATTTCCCCCTGCTGGCCCACCAACACCACTTCCAGCAGCAACTCAGTATTCCCTGGTGGTCTCCCATCCAAGTACTAACCATGCCCATACTTGCTTAGCTCCAGCCAGTCAGCAGGAGCAGATTGAGGTGGACATTTACCAGACCCTGATAGGCTTTGATCAACTATTACTCCCAAGTCTTTTTCTACATGTGCACATTCTAAGTTTGTACCACCCATAAAGTAATCCTGCCCTATGTTTTTATTTCCCACATGTAGAACTTTACATTTAGTTATACTGAATTTCATTTGCCAGGTTTCTGCCCACTTCTGGATTCTGTTTAAATCTTCTTGGATCACTTTAGTAGATTCCAAACTGTTGGCTGAACCCCCCAGTTTTCTATCATCTGTAAATTTAACTAGTGTACTTTCAATGTCCGTGTCAAGGTCATTTATGTAAATGAGGAAGAGCAATGGACCCAGCACCGATCCATGTGGAACTCCACTTCCCACAATACCCTGCTCAGATAAGATCCCTCCTACAACTACCCTTTGCGCTCTATTCCGTAACCTGTTCCTAACCCACTCTGAAATGCCTCCTGTAATTCCTGCTGTCATCATTTTGATAATGAGTTTGTCATGTGGTGCTTTTTGGAAATCTAAGTATATAATATCATAAGCCCTGCTCCCATTCAGACACTTGGTAGCTACCGTTTTTCAGGCATGACCTTCCCTTGCAAAAACCATTTTGGCTTAGGATGTTATTATTTTCAAGAAATAATTCTAGTTTGTCTCTAATGATAGATTCAAGTATTTTACATGTGATGCAAGTTAAACTGACAGGCCTGTAGTTTCCTGGATCAGTACGGTCCCCTTTCTTATATATTGGTATTACAATACCCTGTTTCCAGTCATTCGGTATTTCTCCAGTTTCTAAAGATTGTCTAAAATTACTTGCCAGTGGTTTAAAAATAATCTCACTTAACTCCTTTAGTACCCTTGGGTATATGCCATCAGGGCCTGTTGCTTTATTTGTCTTCAGTTTATGTAATTTATCTAATACTTTTATATCCCCTATCTCAATATCTTCCAAGATATTCTGAGTATTGAATATGCCTTCCAGCCTATTAGTAACCTCTTCTCTGGTAAAACTCTCAACAAAGTAGCGATTTAGGGCATCAGCAATATGCTTATTCTCATAAAGTAGTGCTCCATCATTATTTTTAATGCCCTTAACCTCCTCTTTAACTTTCCTTTTCTTACTACAGTATTGAAAGAAACGCTTAGGATTACTTTTAGCATCTTCTGCAATTTGCCTTTCATAGAGCCTTTTGGCTACCTTTAGTTCTTTTTTAACCTTAGCACGCATACTACAATATTCAGCCTTATTACTGTCAGTACTGTCATTTTTATATATCTTAAAAAGTTTATTCTTTTTCCTCAAACTCTTCCGTATAGCTTTATTCATCCACTGTGGAGACTGCTTTTGCAACTTACTTTTCCGCACCTTTGGAATGAATTTACACTGTGCATCAATTATAATCCTTTTGAACCTGCCCCACTTTTCATTCACAGTCCTGCAATCAAGAAGCTGCACCCAGTCTACCTTACTTAATTCTGATCGCATCTTTCTAAAGTTGGCACGCCTAAAATTTAAAATCCTGGAGTTAGATGGGGCCCTCTTAGTTTGCCAAAATACATCAAACCTAATTGTGGAATGATCACTTGTCCCAAGTGGTTCCATTACTTCTATACTACAAATTCTGTCAGAGTCTAGATCTAGAATTGATTTCCCTCTTGTAGGCTGTCTGACATACTGTGCTAAAAACAGGTCATTTATAACATCTAAAAATTCCTCCTCCCTTTTTCCTTGTCCTATCACCAATTCCCAATTAATACTGGGGTAATTGAAGTCGCCCATGATAATAGTCTCTCGTCCTCTGCAAGCTTGTTTTATATTTTCAAAGAGCATTGTATTCACACTACTGTCTGAAGCTGGCGGTCGGTAACACACTCCTATGTTAAGCCCCTTCTCATGTTCCCCTATGAGCTTAATCCAAACATCCTCACTAGGCATGAACTGGTCAATTTCTGGAATTTCTTGCACATTAAGATTATCTTTTACATATAGAGCCACACCCCCACCTCTCTTACTGGATCTATCCTTCCTAATAAGTTCATACCCTTCTATATTATATGCATCCCCATCCTCTTCCCCCAGCCATGTCTCTGTAATCCCTACTATGTCATAGCCCTTACTATTAATATATTTGTTTTTTATACTTCTAGCATTTAAACAATGACATTTCAGACTATTGCTTCTACACATCATCTCCTGTTCCTTCACTCCCCGCTGTCCCAAGCCACCCTTACTAAAATTTTGCTTTAAAAAGACTTTATTAATGTTTTCACTATTATAGGTAGCATTGACAGCTTCCATCTGGGCAGTCTGCGCTTCCCTACCCATTTCACTCCCTATCCTCCCTGCCCCCCAAGTGTCTAGTTTAAATAATCCTGTACTACCCTGAGCATAGGCTGGCCCAGTGCAAAGGTACCCCTCCGGTTCAGGTGCAGACCATCATGTTTGTACAGCTCACTCCTGTCCCAAAAGGAATCCAGGTGCCCCATAAACCTGTACCCCTCTTTCCTACAAAAGGATTGTAGCCACGTGTTAAACCTCCAGATAAAGTTAGATTAGATTAGCCTTTATTGTCTCCCTTAGGAGAAATTTGTCTTGGGCATTCGAGACACAGGACCAGATAAACTCGCCAGCCTCCAACAAATTTCAACACTTGACTTTACAGACTTAGACAAAACTTAGACAGGACTTTTCAACAAACATACGCCCGTCTCTCGTGCCCGAGTCGCAGCAGCGCCATGCCGTAAGTCCCACTATGAATAACTCCCTTTTCCTGGAGGATGTGGCCATCTGGGTGCCCTGAGGCTCACCAGTCCCCCCCACTCTCAGGGTCAAGGGCCAGGTCCAATTCCTGCAAGGGCTGGAATCGGTTGGACACCACAACCTCTGGAGATGCCGCCCCTATGTGGTGTGCAAGCCCTTTCCTGCGCTTACGCCCTACTGTCACCCAATTGTCTCTCCCTGCCTGCTCTGAAGCCTTCCCCCCTCCCGGCCTAGGCGTGCACACCAGGTCTTTAAAGGACGTACTATTTAGTTCTGGCAACTCTTCCAATTGTGAACTACGTGATGGTTCAGCCACTTGGCTCTCGAGAACACGAATCTTGCTCTCAAGATGCTCAATATACTGACAACGGTGACAGACGAACAGCCCAAGGAAATCACTTTCCAGCAGAGCAATCATTCTACACCCCTCACATAATTTTGGCCACATTTTAACCCCTAACTATCTCCCTATCTCTCCCTAAGTTAAGATAAAGTTACTGCCGAGACGGAGTCAGCAACACCACACTTAAAAACACGCTAGGTGGCTCCGGACAGCAAGCAGTAGAAGCTGGAGAGGAAAAAAGCCTCTTTTAGCTAACTTCCCAGGTAATGTTAGCTAAGTATTTAGTTTATACACAAAAGAATGACCATGTGTGGAATCAATCTGATTTGTAATCAGCTAACTTAGCTTTTGCTAAATGCCAGTAACTCAAAGAAAAGAAACCGTTGTACTTAGCTAGCTAGGTAATATTTTGTCACATGCTAAAATACACCCAAAATTTATCTGGAATCTGTTTATAATACTAGACTAACTACTATATTTAATATTAGTACTTAACAACGGAGGCAAACTATTTAGTTAACCATATGCTACAGAGACAAAAACACCAATCCACGACTTAAAAACACACAAGATGGCTCTGGACAACTAACGGTAGAAACCGGAGAGGAGAAAAGCCTCTTTTAACTTTCTAACGTAAAGCGATTAGTTTATAATATACTACAGTTAACATTAGCACTTAGTTAGCTAACACTGGAGGCAGCTAGGATTTGCTTCCAAGAGGGTGAACAACCCCCCCAAAAAAACCTTGTTAGCTTGAGTGTGCCAAATGTACTAACCGGCTTGCTAGCCGAGTGCTAACGAGGGGAAAAAAGCATGGTAAATGTCCCTCTCTGTTCCTTCAACGCCAACAAAAGTTTTCACCTTAGGAGCAAATCTTGCTTATAATAATTAGTTTTAGAAATGTGAACTAATATCAGAACTTCAAACTCCACAGAAAAACTCCACTCCAAACTACACAGAACTCCAACTCCAGTCCAAACAAGCAAACACCCAAAAACAAATTAATCAAACACACAGCACCCAACACCCAACAAACAATTTGCTAGCACCACTCATTCGTCTCGCTCTAACTCCAATCCAAACAAGCAAACACCCAAAAAAACAAATAAACACACAACACCCAACAAACACTTAGCTTGCACCACTCGTTCGTCTCGATCCCACAACAGGAAGTGCGTATCCAGTTCGTAATCAGTAGAGCGCAGTACAGCAACACCACCCAGCAGACGCAACGCCAACCAGTAGAGCAACCAAAAAACATTGCTAAGGTGTGGGGTTTTATTTCACAGTCTGATTCAGATAAACTAGTACATGCTTTTATTAATAGCAGGCTTGATTATAGTAATGCTCTTTTTTCTGGTCTCCCCAAAAAACTATTGGTTGATTACAACTCATACAAAATGCAGCGGCACAAGTTCTGACCAGGACCAGGAAGAGAGCACATATTGCACCTATTTTAAAACCTTTACATTGGCTTACTGTCAGTTTTAGAATTGATTTAAACATTATTTTATCAGTTTGCAAATCCCTACCGCTAGTTCCGCGATAGGGGATGAATGACGTAATTGCGAAAATAACGTTATTTACCTTAGATAAACATTGGATTTGTTGTACGTCGCTCTGGATAAGAGCGTCTGCCAAATGCCTGTAATGGATCGTGTGGCCCCCCTCGTGGTCATGTGGCCCCCCCTAGCGGTTGTGGCCCTAAACAACCGCATAGACCGTTTATGCCACGGGCCGCCCTACTGGAGAGGCAGCTTTTAGCTTCTATGCCCCCAGGCGTTGGAACACCCTGCCAGAGGATCTGAGGAACACAGAAACAGTAGATGGTTTTAAAAGGAAATTAGCATGGCCTTTACCTAGAATGCTCTTATATCTTAATTTAATACTACATCGATCTCAAATTAGTGTTTGTCTCTCTGCCGCCCCCAATTTTTAAATTTTATTTTATTTTATTTAGCTCTTTAAGTATCATGTTTTTGGCATCTCTTTGTATCATTTGTACTGTTTTCTATTTTTCCTCTGTAATATTTTTTAATTCCTTCTTTTTTTATTTTTATGTACAGCATATTGAGCTGCATCACTTGTATGAAATGTGCTCTATAAATAAAATTAGATTTGATTTTAAACTTTCCATGAGACACCCCTAGCATGCCCACTCACTCACATGTATGCACGTACATACACTCATGTCTATATACTTCTCACCTGTGTATCATAAGCAGATCCCCAGGATCACTGCACCATGTTAAGTGCAGGCTGAGAACCCAGGACATCCTGTACCTTAGTACCTTAGCCTGTTAGCACTCCATTTCTAATGGCCTGTTTACACTCAAGGAGGCAACAATATGGGTGTAGGCCAGATGGTTTGTAAGTATTCCAAATATACAGCCTAAACAGGAGAAGGAGGTGTAGTGGAGAGTGTATTAGTGAGAGGGATGTGTAGTATTCAGTTCAATTAACTGTTATTGGTCTAGTCCTTTTTAAACAATGACAGTTTACAGAGAAATGGTAGAAGGTGTAGCAGTGATAGAATGGAATGGTGGAGTGAAATAAGTTATTTTTGCTATACACTTAGGGAATTTGTATTTGAGACCAAAAGATGAATGAAACAAAAGTATAATCACCTTTTATTTCATGGTATTTATATTAGTTTTTTTTAAACCATTTTACGAAGGTTGAGGGGGGCTTTGAGGGGGTATCGACCACCTCAAATGCTGTTGTATTTATTTCATATTTCATATTTATTCCACAGGAGTGAATGTCGTTACATATTAAAAGTCCTGAAGTTTGTAAAAAAAATACACATAAGAAAACAAATGAATTAAATGAAATGAAAAAAAAATTAAATTCCATACGTGTATTTTATTTTTCCTTAATCGTAACGATTAAGTGCAGCTGTCCTAATCTGGCTTCACGGTTTCCAACCTAACTTTTTTAACAGCTGTTTTACTTCCTGTGACATGGGATGACTATGTATCATACATGGGTCAAATACAAATACGTATTTGTATTTTAAAATGTAGTTAAATACATATTTATTTTCAAATACATTCACGCATTAAATACTTTGTATTTGATTTAAATTATTTGAATGGGAAACAAAACAGCTACCTAGTTACAACCCTAAGCTTACAGGGAGGTAGGGAGGGATGGGGAGAGGTGCAGCCTGAAGAGGTGAGTCTTCAGTTGTCGCTTGATGTGGGTCTGGGTCTCAGCTGTTCTGACCTCCACGGGGAGGTCATTCCACCATCGTGGGGCCAGAACAGACAGGAGACGTGATCGGGAAGAGCAGATGCGAAGAGGGGAGGTGCCAGGCATCCTGAGGTAGCGGAACGGAGGGATCTGGCTGGCATGTAGGGTTTGAAGATCTTGTGGAGGTATGCTGGGGCTGATCCCTTGAATGCCTGGTATGCTAGGACCAATGTTTTAAATTTGATGCGAGCCATAACAGGCAGCCAGTGGAGGGTAGTGAGCAGGGGAGTGACGTGGGAGTGTCTGGGGAGGTTGAAGACCAGACGAGCTGCAGCATTCTGAATGAGTTGCAGGGGTCTGATGGCAGATGCCAGTAGTCCAGCCAGAAGAGAGTTGCAGTAGTCCAGGCGGGATAGTACCATTGCTTTGACCAGGAGCTGGGTTGAGTAGGTTTTCCGTTTCAGGAACAGAAATGAAAAAGCAAGAAATTAATGAGTGTTCGATATTCATTTTAAAAACATAAATCGAAAAACGAGAATCAATTGGTTACATGTGTTGCTGACTGATATTAAACATACAATTACATAAAATGAACTTGCTGTTATAAAGTTTATGGTGCAATGTTCAGATTTCCGTTTTCTCAAGGAGAAGGGAAGAAGTTCCTCAGGACAGCTTTACACTATAGAACATGTATGAAAGCATGACTACATAATAACCGAATAACATAAAAAATTGCTGTGAAATGTTTTACATTATAACAAAAATGTGTAATAATATCTTCAATGAAGTTAGATTTTTTTATAATGACCCAATTGACTTGGGTGCAGCGTTAGGTGCAGGCACAAATTATCGTAAACAAAGTCAAATGACCTGTTAAAGTGAACCCAAATTCCAATCTTGTTTTAATGTTTGTGCGTGGAACGCCCGTGAATACATTGCCAGCAGAAAGTGTCACCTCCCTCTGCATCTACACAGGGAGAGGGAAGTGGATAATAAATCCTATTAAAGAAAATATATATTTTCTGATAAGTTAGGTATTTATGTTGTGATTTGAGTAGCATTTATGACATTGTAAAAAATAAACTGTTTGTTTGCTGAAAAATCGCCAAAACGGGTTTGACATCCTTATTAGGATCTTATGAGTTTTATGTTGCAAACTGTTGTAATAATATTTTAAAAAAGAGAGTTACCAGATCCATAAAAATTTTTGAATGGCTTCTATGCTGACACCAGCCCAATATCAGCTGGTATTAGAGCTTTATTTTTCCCAAGTAGCCTACTAATGTTATCTTAAAATCACAGACCGAAACTCATTTTAAGATTGCAAATCACCCCGAAATGCAACGTGGCGTGACGTCAAGTAGCCTACAATGCAGAAGAGTGGAAGCTGTCCTTATGAGGAAATATTACACTCTGCTGCCCTCTACTGTCAGCACCCCACATCCATTTCCTTATGGCCGGCAGAACTTCCACCGTGGAGGCAAACGTGTCATCTGAAACCAGTGACCACTGTATATCTATGCACATATCAGTGCTTGTTATGTCCGGTCCAAGTAATTGATGGTAGAAATGTACCACTTGTTTTTAATGAATCTGTGTGTCAATGACACCGCATATTTAACGTCAAGTTGATAATACCACCAAAAATGTGCATTGCAACGTTCCGCATAGTTTTTTTCCTGAGGTCAAGGTAGGTTTCCAAAAAAGCCATGGAGACCACAAAAAGACACTTGGTAACCAAGTGACATTATACACATTAGAGGTGTAAAATTACATATACTTTATACTATATTCTCATGGATGAAATAGTGGTTTGCTTTCCCCCTGCCTGTCACCCTCCCCATCCCTCTCCCACTTCTACGCCCCCCCCCCCCCCCACCCCACCTTCCTCTCTTAGCTGATCCACTGATTTGTCAGGATTTTGGCGGGTGGGGAGGAAAACCTCCTCTTAGGTTCGATGGGTGAGTCGGCAATGTAAGAAGAAAGACTAGAAACTATGATTTCTTCTAATACTCTTTTACTTTCTTCTTCTTATCTTTTTATTTCACATAGGCCTATGGGAGGTCTCCAGTACCATAAAGACACACAGAGAGCTCCCCGAATTACATTTTACATCCTTTTTTATACATTCAGATCACCTTCTACCATGATGTATCTTCCCTCTAAAACAACCAATTCCAGCCTAGGTCACACTTATGTTTCACCAGCTAGTTTAACAATGGCTTGAATTTAAAACTGTCACTTTTATTTATTTCAATGACGCTACATGTACGACATGAAATAAGGCTTGGAATTAAAACCGTCACTTTCACCCATCAAAGTTGGGAGGGCAGGCTCTAGCGAGTACACAAAACACAGGAGGCTTAGTGACAGGTTGAGTATTTCTGAGAGACCCGCCTCTAGTGGCTACAGTCTACAGCAATCCAGTGATTATAATTACGATAGGATTCCCAAGGCAAGCAAAGCTCAGTAGCACACTTTGTTGTGCCAGCAGGCGGTCAGTGGCGGTCATGACAAGCAGAAAAAAGTTGCCCACAATTACTCTGCGACATGGCTACTTTGATTCAAGAGGCACTGAATTCCTCGCAGGTCTCTCCAGAATCAACTCCAGAATCATTTTTTGTAAATGTACCATCTATTCACTCCACTACTCCTGAGGTGCGTTCAAATTCAGCAAACCAGGCAAACGTTTGCAAACTATTTCAAACTTTTTTCTGTTAGCTTTGTGTTTGTGTTCGCCACGAACGTTCGCCTCTGTTCGCTGAATTTGAACACACCTCTCTTCAAGGTAATATCAGTGGTCCTGAGCTAGCTTTTCAGTGTGCCAAGCTAGGTTTTTCAGGCATCATCCTTATGCTAGCTCATCCTGATGTTCCTGTGCCCTATGTTCCTTCCCTCCTTGCTACATGTCAACAGTTCAAATGTGTTGCTTCTTTTATTCAACAGCACAGGTAGCACAGTTATTAGCACCATATGGGGGCTCCAACAACGCACCTCCAGTGCAGCCATGTTGAATTAGGTATGAACAATCGAATCAAGTCGATGCAACAATCAAAAAACTTTTGATATCTTTTCAGAATGTTTTTAGATGCTCACTATGGCATGGTTCAGTTTGTGGGAGAGGTTCACGGCAATCAAAGGACTACATCCACTGGTTAAGAGGGCACACGCACCTGGAGTGCGTTAAAAGTGTGCTCTTTTCCCAGTAGGCAGCTGTGACTGGGGAGATAGCAGATTGAGAGAGAGAGCTACACCAGCTGAGGAGCTGGAAAGCTGTTGTGGGGCTGTTTGTTTTGTCTTTGTTATTATGCCTCCGTGACGGCACAGCCGTGGCATTATGGCATTATGTTTTCGGGTTGTCCGTCTGTTCTTCCGTCCATCTGTCCGTCCCGAATCTCGTGAACGCCTTGAGGGAATTTCTTCAAATTTGGCACAAACGTCCACTTGGACTCAAGGATGAACGGATTAGATTTTGGTGGTCAAAGGTCAAGGTCACTGTGACCTCACAAAACGTGTTTTTACCTTGAGGGAATACAAAACATGTTTTTGCCTAGCCAGGAAAAGGAACCAGGGAAGGAGTGAATTATCACATGCATGAAGCCTTTCCTCCTAGCTAGACCCCATTGTTTAGAGAAGTGGTTTTCAACCCTGGTCCTGGGGGCACACTGTGTATGCTGGTTTTCTTTCCAACCACAATTGCAATCTCAGAACAGAGTAAGGCAAACAAAGAACTTATATACACAAGAGGGCTAACAAGACACAGGAGAACACAATGCACGATTAACCCAGAGAGGTGAGGGATAACGAGACACAGGTGAGTACAATGATTGAATAGCGAGACTACAATAATAGAATAACGAGACAGACGTGTGGAATGTGAACACACAATAACCCATTACCAACCAATTAACACTAACCAGACAAGAAACGCAGGCAGACCAAACTAAGGCACGCACGACAGGAAAAAAACTATGGGGAGGTGGGAACCGAGGAGGCTCACCCATGACACAACCAGACAGAGCTTGCGAGGATCTGCAGAGAAGAATGGGAGAAATACCACAAATACAGGTGTGCCAAGTTTCTTCTTACCCAAGACTCAAGGCTGTAATCTCTGCCAAAGGTGCCTCAACAAAGTACTGAATAAAGGGTCTGAATACTTATGTAAATGTGATATTTCAGTTTTTTATTTTTAATAAATTTGCTAAAATTTCTCATTATTTCACTCATTATGAAGTATTGTGTGCTGATTTTAATTTTATAATAAGGCTGTAATGTAACAAAATGCGGAAAAAGTGAAGGGGTCTGAATACTTTCCAAGGGCACTGTATTTTATCTTGTTGTTTTAGTTTGTTTTTACCCAGAACCCATGAGGGGGAAGGGCGCTCTTTCTGAAGGTGAAGGTGTCCGTTCACTTGATTTCGTGTTTGTGTAGGTGCGTTCTTTCTCTCTCTCCATGTGGCAACCAACAGTGTTTCCCGCCACTGCCACACCTCCCTCCCAGGGGTGTCATGCTGTCATGTGACACTCACCAATATAAAATGGGATTAAGTCCTTCTTTGACTATACCCTCTGCTGTGGAATCAAAGCAGTTTTCACTGTCCTCCTCAAAAATATTCACTCAGACGCGTGACTTTTGTTGTAAAACAACAACCTTTTTAGGCATAAATTCTCAAGAAGATTGAGACTCAATGGGCCTCATTCACCAACCGTTCTTAAGAAGAATTTTCTTCTTAAAACCCACTTACGCAGTTTTCACAAAGATTCTGACATTCACCAATGTTTTCTTATTTGGGATTTGTTCTTAGGTAAGAACAGAATCTACGCACACTCAAGAGCACACTTACACACATTTGAGTGCTGACATGTTTGTGCAAAATAATTGGTTATTGCTTTTTCTTCAATTCTACAGTTGTATAATATTATAGGATTTAAATTACAACAATGTTTTTATTATTTATAATATTTTAAAATTATTATTTTCATTATTTTACGAAGCATTAAGTTGCCAGGTTCCGCCTCAGAGGGTGGTTGCCTCAGCGGGAGTTCATCTGTAAATAAATATAAAAATAAAACCATTGTAGTGACCTTTTATTTTAGGGGGTTTCAATTATGCAATGTTTGGTCTATACTACAAAAGCAAATGTTTAAATTTTGAATACAAACTAAGCACTTAGGTAACACTTTTTAAACACATGGACATGTTGAAGAAGAGAACACTTATTCAGAGGCGTCACTAGGGGGGTGCAGACCGCCCCGGGTGACACCATCAGAGGGGCGTGACACCAAAATGACTGGCAATAATTTTTTTGTGCAGCGACGGGTTGAAACAGCTAGTTTCTCTGATGCAGTTTACTGCCAGTTGATTTAATTAGCGGTATTAATATGACGAGAAGCACTTTGTCGTTTGAATGCATAACACGCAATTCCTTGCACCCACGCCCACCTGCATTTTTTTTTGTCTCAGATTTGACATCAAACCATTTTTTTTTACTTCATCAGTTGTGCACCCTTCTCCGGATACAGCGTTCACTGAACGAGTAATAGCATCCCATGCATCTTTTTAATGTTATTTTATATGCACAACTGACGCTACTAAATATGACAGGTCGTTTGCTGTTCACTTCCCGCAGCAATATCTCCACTTCAGAACTACTGAAGTTTTTCTTACGTTTGGAGTCCGGTGCTCCACCGTCTTTAGATTTTCATTTGGGCATTATTGACTCCGTTCGCTCTCAACTTTTCTTTTCGATTTCTGTGTGTGCACACGGCCATGCAGTCTCATGCCCTTTTATGGGGATTGGCGGGGCGTTTACCTATGCTAATTAGGAACAACTGGCACGCGCTTTACATTTACGAGGACAATGGGATTCATCATTTTAAGAACACGTGCAAACAATTCTGCGGTTTAAGAACACGTCGTGAATCTGACGTAGACTTTTCTTAGGATCTTTCTAAAGAACAAATTTAAGAAAAAACTTAGAAAGATATTGGTGAATGAGGCCCAATGTTTTCAGCATGTGCACTGAAAAAGATTTTATTTATGCAGGAGAAACAATGTGTGTCCTTTTATGCAAGCCTAACATACACAAACCGATACACTGTTAGAAATGTAATTTCATTATCGAAAATGCTTCTTAGTGGCAGTGTACTGGGCAGAAGTTATACTGTCCATGTTGAGTTGTTTCCCATTGGCTGGAACTGTTTGGCCAGTACTGGTCAGAGAAGCTTATAGGTGGACTCGTTTTGTTCCAGAGAGTCTATACAAACCGAAGATAACAAAATTCTTTTGTACACAATATTTTCAATGTGTGTGCAATGGTGAAACAGGGAACAATAATAGAGAATTTTTAAGTAAACAATGGACATTCCATGAAGGTTTCTCCAAATCAGCATTTCTGGGACTAAAAATGACAATAGATTTTGTTTGCTGGATTCTTTCTGTGATAAGCATACCGACTTTATCACGATGTGTGTCCTCTGTGGATTTCAAAAACGCAAAGGTGAGGACCCCCAAGCTTGTTTTGATACCCCATATGTTACTGTTGTCGTTAAAACACTCATAAAATCGTTTATAGATTTAGAACCATGAGTCTTTACACTTTCAAATGGTGGATTGTATGACCAGATTACACTATAAAAAAAACAGAATGAATGCAAATAAACCTACTCTAGACCGAATACAGGTTAGGAACTTGCTTTGAGATAATATTGCTGAAGGGTCTGTGGAGGGGTGGTGTGGTTAGGGAGCCATCTGCAGGTGGAGAGAGAATGGTTTAGCTGGCCTGCAACCGTAGCTGTAGGAAATTACAGTGATTGTTCTGCCTGCAGTGAGACTGGGGCTCAGGAATGAGAGACGCACGCAGGAGCTACGTGGTTTATAATTCCTTCACCTGCCATGTGTTTTGTTTGTTTGTTTGCCTGTGTGTTTTTATGCGCACAATAAAGCCTGTGTGCATCTCAGAATTGAGGACTGTGAGGTTTGTTGGGAGAGGACCTTCAGAACTTGTTACAGGGCCCTTTGTGAATGTAAGGTTAATATGAGAAAGGGCATTTCTAGTGATCCATGCATATACAGTGAGCACCATAATTCATTGGACAGTGACACATTTTATGTTATTTTGGTTCTGTACTCTAGCACATTGAGTTTGAAAGGATAAAATGACAATGAGGTTGAAGTGCAGACTGTCAGCTTTAATTTGAGGGAATTTTCATACATATCGGATTAACTGTTTAGAAATTATAGAACCTTTTGTACATAGTCCCCCCCATTTTCGGGCATCAAAAAGTATTGGACAGTTTAAAATAATGTAGAATAAAGTAATAATTTTTAATATTTGGTCGCATATCCTTTGCATGCAATGACTGCTTGAAGTCTGCGACGCATAGACATCACCAGACGCTGGGTATCTTCCCTGGTGATGCTCTGCCAGGCCCGTACTGCAGCCACCTTCAGTTCCTGCTTGTTTCGGGGACTTTTTGCCTTCAGTCTCGCCTTCAGCATGTAAAATGCATGTTCAATTGGATTCAGATTCGGTGATTGACTCGGCCAGTCAAGGATTTTCCACTTTTTGGCTGTCAAAAACCCCTTCGTTGCTCTAGCGGTATGTTTCGGGTCATTGTCTTGTTGCATGACGAAGTGCCGTCCAATGAGTTTGGAGGCATTTGGTTTTATCTGAGCAGATAAAATATTTCTGTAGACTTCAAAATTCATTGTTCTACTTCTGTCTGCAGTCACATCATCGATGAAGACAAGTGAGCCCGTTCCACTGGCAGCCATGCAGGAAAAGGCCACTAAATTTTTAAATATTGCATGGGTATAAATAAACTGGCATGTAGCTTATCAAGAAATCTGAGTTTTCCATACCCCCCATGCAAAGACATGCACATGCCCCTAGTAGTTCCCCTGGAGTGCCCCCAGTATTATAACTCGCTGACATCACATCGAGGGCCACTCACAAAGATTGTGCAAAGAACTATGGGATACTCCCTTTAGTATGAAGCCTACATTGTTGCTGGCTCAGTCATTTCTGTTGTCTATCACTGGGATCCAGAGTACACTAACACTGTAGTAAATCCAAAATCCAACAATCTAACCATCCAATTTATTCTAATTCATCCACAAAGTATTGTTTTTTTAAGTGTGTTTAACCAGCCACTCTTACTGCTCAAACACTCTTAACAAACACCACTTGGAGATTCAGTTTGCCTACCGTCTCTGCAACCACCATCCTCTCCATTGACTGCATGTCTGGTTGGGGTATATAAAGCCAGCTGGCTTAATTGGCAAATTGACAACAGGTGTGAAGCAGGGTCATGACATCTGAACATTTTACATGTTATAATTGCATAGAATGTATAGAATTCTGAGATAAATACATTCTGGTAAGACAACGATAATAATAATTTAAATATTATTATACTTAATTTTTGTAATGAATTATAATTAATTTTTATTGTTTGGTATGTATTTGAAAAATTTCTAAATATTTTAAAATTATATTTGTATGTTTTAAATTCTAATTTAAAACAATTAATTTTGCATTGAAACCAAATAGCATAAGCCTACTATACAGACCAAACTGGCGTTTGCTTATAATACATGCATGTGATAAGTGCAGTTTCTTTTTGATTAATTATTGTGTATAGGACAGATATGTGCGCATACAAACTTCAGTTATGATGCGTTACATTTATCCCCTATGATATCCTAACATGGATGACGTTAGACTGTGCTCAAAACTATCAGACTATTGTTAAGTTTCAGTCTGACCACAAAGTTAGTTGAATAACCGTTTATAGATGTACATTTCACTGAAATACGCACAAAAACTAATGGATAACAAGCATGTCCCTATTTTCAACTTGTCTTTATAATGTATTTTCCTCTCCATTCCCGTTAATATAAAAGCAGCGGTAACACTGTTCTACTTTGCTCCTGCGTCCCACGGTTGGAGTGTTAACTGTCAGATATGGTTTTGAGTGCTCACATTTGCAACCTGGTGGTGGTTTTGCGAACAAAAGTAGTTCCTGTAGGAATACCAAGAAATTAAGGCTGCAAGCAGCGTTGAGAGGGGTCCAAGAATTGGCACTATCGTGCCCCCTACAGAGCGATTGTAAAATGGTTTTGCCCTCATGATCATATACCTTCACCCAACATCTACGGAATATGATGATGACTCATGATGGAGCGATTTTAACCCCTTAGTGCACATGCCAAATCTAGCCAATCCTTGCCCATTTAGGGGGTACCCTATTTAAAGCTTTATAACCCCAGAGACTTGAACAATGACTTAAATGAAGCCAGACATTTGTACCATTTACAATACTAGTTTAGATTACTTTATATTCATAATTTTGGTAGAAATAAAGTGTCACAAATGCAACTGTGTAGGCAAAATATCTAAAATGAATTTGCTCTTTTTTAGTTCGCAATGAAATACTGGGAGATTGTATATATACAGCAGGTTCAAGTATACGTGTCCTGGATCAAAAACTTCTTGAGCACAAGTTCATAAAATCTATGGGTGGATATGTAAAACTACTAAAGATATATGAAGCAAAACCTAAGCAGCGTACCCAGCGTCTCCAGATCTACCCAAATTTTCTGAATTATGCATTGCTGTAAATCACAACAAATTCACGTATTTCACTACAAATCAACTGTTTTTACTCAAGAAACTCACTGTTGCATCATTTTCAAGTGGTAAATACAAGCTTTCTGTCAGTACAGTGGTCTAAAATAGCTAGGGGTCCAGAAACATATCCAAAATCTTTCCAAATAGAATATAATGCTTTTTGTCCATTGTAAAGCATATAAATGAGCCCCTTATGAAGGTTTAAGATGAAAAATTGATATCAGATTTAAACATAATGCAAAAATATTGTCTCACAATGCTGCACAGTACCTAAATGCATAATAATTAACTATTATAGTATAGTATATATAGTAGTATATATTTCTATACTCTGTACTCTGGTATGTTTTCTTGTATGGGGATGGGACGATATGAAGGCAATGTTCCAACACTCTCGTTATCACTGTTACTTGCATCACAAAAACAATTACACTACTAACTAATGCTTACATTACAGTGTGAAATATCCACATTATATAATACCTGTAGGATATGTAGTGTTTAGATTTTGGCCTTTGAGAGGGAATCAGTGAATAAGAATGTGGCCTGGCCTCCCCGTCACAAGCATCAAAGCAAATGTGATTGGGGCAATATAAAATCCACTGATACCCTAATCTAGGCAGACAATCTATAGGTATCGCCCCCTCTGAAGAGACAAAGCATATGACACAGAACACCATATCGGGGATCGGAGACCCTACATGTCTAACATTTCCCTTTCCCTTGTCTTCTTTAAGTTTGAATGCAATTTTTAGTTAGGCCAGTCCTTGTCATAAATTAGTCTGACCCCCCTTCCCTTCTATCCTACACCTTTACATTACATTACATAACATTTATTTGGCAGACACTTTTATCCAAAGCGACGTACAAAAAGTGCATTTCATGGTCATGGACCACTACAAAACACATGTTCAATAAGATACAATACTTATTTTGTACAGCTATTTCTAGCCAAGACCACAGTTTAGTTCACACAGTGAACACTATTCTGACCTAACCTCTGCAAAACCAACTAGGCAGAAGAATAAGCTACAGTATTAGGACAAATACAAATGACTAAAAAGTGCTGGGATGGGGGAACATGTAACAAGTGTCATGAAGGGGGGGGGGGGGTGGATTTAGAGTGAAATATACAGAGTAGTGGTAGTTAGTCCAGGTATAATCTGAAGAGATGAATCTTCAGGCCATGGCGGAAGATGGGTAGTGAGGGAGAGGTTCAAAGAGGGACAGGGAGTTCATTCCACCACTGGGGAGCTAGGGTGGAGAAGCTCTGTGATCCCTTTGGTCGGGTGGGAGGGGGTACAAGGCGTCCTGCTGCTGCAGAGCGGAGTGGTTGAGCAGGCATATAGGATCTAATCATGTCCTGCAAGTAGATGGGGGCTGTCCTGTTGGCTGCAATGTAGGCCAGGGTCAGGGCTTTGAACCGGATCCTGGCAGCGACCAGTAGCCAGTGGAGTGATCACAGCAGAGGAGTGACGTGGGAGAATTTGGGAAGGTTGTAGATGAGTCGGGCAGCGGCATTCTGAATCATCTGTAGTGGCTGTATGGCACAAGCTGGCAGGCTTGCAAGGAGAGAGTTGCAATAATCAAGGCGGGAGGTCACCGTAGCCTGGACGAGCAGCTGGGTAGAGTGCGTAGTCAGGTGTGGTCGAATCCTACTGATGTTGTACAGAAGGAATCTGCAGGACTGTGATGTTGCCTTGATGTGCTCCTTGAGGTTCAGTTGGTCATCCAGGACCACCCCCAAGCTCTTGGCAGAGTGAGAGGCAGTCACTGTGGTGCCATCAACCGTGATTGAGAGCTCATGTAGTAAGGAGGTCTTGTATCGGAAGAAGAGCAGCTCAGTTTTGTTGAGGTTGAGCTTCAGGTGGTGACTGGCCATCCAGGTGGAGATGTCAGCCAGGCAGGAAGATATCTTATCGACCTGTGAGGCCGAGGGGGGGAAGAAAATAAGAGTTGCGTGTCATCTGAATAACAATGATAGGAGAAGCCATGTGAATTAATAACTGAACCGAGAGATTTGGTGTACATGGAGAACAGCAGAGGACCCAGTACAAATCCCTGCAATACTCCCGTAACAAGGGGATGAGAAGCAGAGGCAGACGCCTTCCAGGTGACCTGGTAGGACCTATCTGCAAGATAGGAAGCGAACCAAGACAGGGCAGTCCCAGCAATGCCCATCTCAGCCAAGGTGGAGAGGAGTATTTTGTGGTTGACTGTGTCGAATGCTGCAGACAGGTCAAGAAGGATCAGGACAGAGGAGAGGCGTGAGGCTCTTGCAGTGGCAAGTGCCTCTGTCACAGCCAGGAGCGTAGTCTCTGTTGAGTGCCTGGATTGGAAGCCAGACTGATGAGGGTCTAGCAGGTTGTTCTGATAGAGAAAAGACGTTAGTTGTTTAAGAACTGCTCGCTCAAAGGTTTTGGACAGAAAGGGTAGAAGCGATACGGGTCGATAATTCATTACATCGGAGGGGTCTGAGGTGGGTTTCTTGAGGAGTGGGGTAACAAGAGAGGAATTAACAATGGAGGACAGATAGGGAAGGATCTCCCTGGAAATGGATTGGAGAACTGTAGATGGGATGGGGTCAAGTGGACAGGTGGTTGCACGAGGTGAGGTGATGAGTTGTAGCACATCGGAGTCCTCCAGCATCTCAAAGTAGGTCAGTGTGGCTGTGGGTTTGTCCCGGGGGGTTGGGGGGCTCACTGGATGGGCAAAGGAGTTCCGGATTGTAGCCACCTTTCCTTCAAAGGCGGCCAGAAAGTCATCTGCGGAAAGGGAAGAGGGAGATGTTGGTGGAGGAGGAATGAGGAGGGAAGAGAAGGTGGAGAATAGTTCGCGTGGGTTAGAGACACATGCACTGATCTTAGATTGGAAAAATTAGGCTTTAGCTGATGTGAGGGCAGATGTGAAAGTCACCAGCAGGGTATGATATGCGGTCAGGTCATCAGAGGATCAGGATTTCCTCCACTTCCTCTCTGCAGCCTGCAGTGATGTTCTGCTGGAGCGTAGTGTCTCAGTCAGCCATGGGCAGGGGGGTGAGGAGCATGCTGGTTTGCAGACAAGAGGACAAAGTGAGTCGAGGGACTGGGAGAGACAGGAGTTGAAGGTGTAGGTAGCAAGATCAACTGGCAGGTTAGAGAAAGAAGCAGGAGGGGGAAGTGTAGAGAGAGCAGTGGAGAGAAAGGATTGTGACAGTAGAGAGATTTCTCCTGAAAGTTACTGTGGGTGAGCTATTGGATGAATTGTGGGGGAGTAAGTAGGAGAGGGAGAAAGAAAGAAAGAAGTGGTCTGAGACACGTCACCGTGAGTTGGGGAATGGAGCAGCTTCTGGTGAATACAAGGTCTAGTTGGTTACCAGCCTTGTGTGTGGGGGGGAAGAAGATTGGGATAGGACAAAAGACTGGAGGAGTGAGGCAACCCTGGACAGTTGGGAGGTCTCTGGTGGGAGGTTGAAGTCTCCCAGTAGAATAGCAGGAGTGTCATCCTCAGGGAGGGAGCTCAGAAGAGTGTCCAGCTCGTCCAGGAAAGAGCCGAGTGGACCTGGAGGATGGTACAGAACAATAATGTGAAATTTTGAAGGATGAGTTACAGTAATTGCATGAAATTCAAAGGAGGAGGAAGTAGGGTTAGGACTGGGGAGGAGACAGAACTTCTAGGACAAGGAAAAGAGCAAACCGGTACCCTCGCCTCGGCCAGAGGCCCTGGGGGTGTGCGAGAAGGAGTATCCCGCAGACAGTGCAGCTGGGGTGGCGGTGTTGTCGGGAGTGATCCAGGTTTCTGTGAGAGCCAGGAAGTCAAGAGACTTCGTCTTGGCAAAAGCAGTAATGAAGTCAGCTTTCTGGACAGCTGACTGGCAGTTCCATAGTCCACCTGTGATAGTGAATTCCTGAGGTGTGGATAAGGGTGGGTAGATCAGGTTAGATAAATTGCGCCTGCGGTGGATGGTCCATCTGGGGCGAAGCAATGCACATAAGGGAATTGGGTTTAGAAACATGATAAACTGCCTATGGCAGCCTCCACTGGAGCTATAAATACGGGGTGGAAATTACCTAATTGCATTACCGTCATTAGGGCACCAGGTGAAGCTACTCGAAATGAGCTAAACAATAACGGGCAATTTAACACCAACACCCCCACACAGTTTCACTAAAGCCCTATTCGCACAGGACTAGTATTACCTGGGGGCCTCGTGATTTAGAAATTACCCCCCCACGTCTGTGTTTCATGCGGCGCATTTGCACGGGATAAGCGAAGTCTGTATTTTACTCAAATTTACTCATATACGCCGCATTGACTGCTTCGGCCCGTTGCTGTGATACGCCAACGTCGCCATCATATCAGTCCAGGCAAGACTGGCCTGAAAACAAATAGAAGTAAATGGGGGAGCTGCAGTTTTTCTGGATAAAAAGCACTATAACGTTTACATTTCTCAACCGATTTCAATGAGTCTTTTTTATATTCAAGGGTTTATGATCTACGTGGAGTACAAAAAAAGTTTTACCTCCAGTTACTTAGAATCTCGATAGTTAGGCTATAATCGCTGCTAGACGCTCAAGAAAGGAGTGTGTAGGTAGGTAACAAGCAAAGGTAGCCTTACAATCAAGGTTATTTGATGCTTACAGTCCTACTCAAGTTAGCTAGCAATGCATTTATTACTTTCTAGCCAGCTTGCCAGGTTCAAATTAACTGTGGCAATTCCTTATGACAATGAATTATTTTCCACCACGTAAGTAATTCAGTTCATGTAAACCTAACCTTGATACACACTCCTCTCTTGAGCGTCTATGTCTATGAATTTACTGACATTATCCCCCCGGATTTTATTGAAAATGTCAAGGCTCTGCTCTGCGTAATAGTAAAATACGGCCCCAAATCACAGAGATGATGATTTTCATGGGACTAATATTATCACATGAACTCTGTGTTTGGCAAAATATGGTAGGTAATTTGCAGTGGAATTTTTACTTTACAAATTACAGACATGGCAGATTCGCACGGGATTAAGATCACAGACAACCTCCGCAATTAGGCTATTACAAGTTACTAGAGGTCCCCAGATAATACTAGTCCCGTGCTAATAGGGCATAACGAGTAAGTATGTTCTTTAGTTTAACTAACAACAGAGAGTCAGTTAGGGAGATTCTGAGCTAACGCACAACTCTGTTTGCTGACTAGCAAGAGCTGAGACAAATTTAAAAAGATTATCTAAATTACACACAACTATGTTCTCTAACTAGCAACAGCAGAAACAAATCAAGTAAAGATACGCTTATCTGAAACGCTTAACTCAGTATCACCCAATCAGGGCAAAACATCCTCAAGCTATGCTGGGTAAGGTATTTAAGATTGCCACAGGAAAAAGGTTGTTGTGTTGCATTTGGTTTCAGAGCCTGGAAGAAGAAGAGTTTTCCTCTTTTTATTTTGGTGGCGGTTCCTTGGTTGTGTACTTGTAGCTGGTTACCTTTCATCACCTTCACTCTCTTATCTGTCTGTCTCTCTCTATTTTCTGGTATTTCTAGGTTAGTTGTTTAATGTTTTGCTGAATGTCTTCTGTTGTGTAATTTAGAAGTGGTGCGCCTGCATTCAGTAAAGAATGTATGTTTTCAATTCATTAATATAACTGAATTGTATTCTATTAAATTATTTAATCTGAAAACTTGATATACAGCTTGTTTTGACTTGTTGGTTGATTCCACCAGTTTTCTGTAGTCTGACCTATCAAAGAATTTGGTGATTTAATTGATAATTCTAATTTTAAACATAATTATTATATTAAATCTAATCAAATATATTTTACATATAAGTTAAGTGAGGGGTTCTAGCAGGCAACTTGTCTTGTGTTCAGTATTCAGAGTGCTGGACATTTTAACAAGGACATTGACTGTTGGAACCGCTGGATTCAGAAAATAAATATTCTTAATTAATCCTTGCTTGTCCGACATACCACTAACCTATTTAAAGACACTCAATTTCAAAAATAACGTATATTCCGAAATATTTTGAGCAGTAATACTTACATAGCGATAATGAAATGTAATCTGTGTTCAGTAGATAGAGACAGAGACAGTAAATCAATGACAGTTCTAACTGCTTCTGTTTTGATCCAGACAACATGTCAGATAGGTCTATCAGCAAACACATGGCGTAGCTATGCCCAGAAGTCCTCAATAATAATAGTATTTTCCAAAAAATTACAAAAAATCGTTGACAACGTTTCGTTAGGTGCAGCGTCTTTTACTGCTATGACAGAGTGAATGCGTAAGTGAATGCGATGATAAGAAAATTTTCAGTTACGATGACCTATAAAACGCTATTCCAAAAGAAAAATTAGACATTATACATCATTAGAAAGCTTAAACTCTCACCTACTGAATAAATGAATTGTGAATCAAGCCAGGCTGTACAACAAAGGGCGACAACGCCATAAACAACAGGTGTGGTATTACGCACAGCTATTTTTGAAGGTACCCAGGCATCACAGATGCGCGTATATTTCACAAACGGATTGTCCAAGACAATATATGACCACTCAGTTTCAAAAGGGACATCTTTATGCATAAAACCAATGGTAAGGTTGTATATTTATTCAATACTTAGTCCCAGATATTGACTGTAGAATGATATGGTATCATTTTTTAAAACGTTGTCTCGTTTATTTCGTTACTCAGTGAGCGGTGAGTGGTGAAAGAATATTTTTATGAATGCCCAGATAGACAATATTGTCCATCATGAAGATCAGATCCTCCCCTCACTTATAAAAACTAGACCCGACGGTGTCGAATTACTTAGTTGCGTCGCCATTGATGTCTTCTAGCCGCTTGCCATAAAGAAGTTTACTAGATGTCGTAACACTTAGATTTGGAGCCACAGCTCTTCCGCACCCCACCTAATAAAAACGGTCAAATGGCGGGCAAATAATATGGCGGACATAGGTGGTCCCAATGACAAAGTTGTACAGCACGTTCAGATGCATCAGTCGATGAAGTTTTGTGTTGGTATGACTTATGGTGTGGGAGTTGTGACCTTTTAAACATGACCCTTTGTTACAGCACCACCATCTGGCCAACATAGGAGATCTGTAGTGCCTGAGTAGTGGGGGGCCATGGGAACCCACCTACCAAATTTGGTTTGTCTACAGCTTCGCTGCTTGGACCCCTAATAATAATAATCCTAACATATACAATAGGGTTCCACCAGCTTCGCTGCTTGGACCCCTAAATATATACAGTGATGTTTTGCTGTAATTTGTGTCAAATAAGTGGAGAACATATACAGTGAGTGGTTGATTGCTAGACTTTAAGTCACTGCTCCACAGCCTACTTGTTGCAAAGTTTGCAGTGTTTGTTTGAACATCGTATTTTACAGGGTTTGTGAAAAAATATTCCAATGCAGTATTATATGGGAAGTCATCAGGATGGGGTCCATTTATGGAGATGCTCAAGGAGGCAGCCAGGTGTTGTCCTTGAAGCTGGTTTCGGGGGGGTGTTTTCACCTGAGGATAAAGCAAAAAGGAAAAGAGAAAGAAAACCAGAAAGTGCAGTAACATAAAGGAAATGTGTAATTATTTGTTGTGCTTTTCAAACTTTTCAAAGTGATGCTCTTACCCTGTTCATCGTCAAGAAATGATGTTGACAGATCATACTGGAAACGGGGATAACTAGTGCAATGCATTTACAGGGTATAGTATTTTCCCCCAAAGATGCTATATGTCGATAATTGTGGTGCTGTGTTAACAGTTTACTGTGTTTTTGGGTAAGGCAGTCTTCATCATAAGAAATTTTATGTTAGCACTTCTGATATTGCTTGTGTTGAAAGTGCTGCGACGGAAACAGTGATAGATGTACCCAGTAGTCACGTGTTCAAAATGTAAACAAGTCAGGTAGTTTTCACGGTAGGGCGAAATTGTATGAGTGTGTGCTAACCTTGACAGGCCAGCTGCATTGTAATGTTAACTTATAGTGATCCTTAGTAGCTAGGCTCCTTACATGCTTGTTAAACTTACTTGAAGAGTTGGGGGTCTGAGATTGACAGTGTTGTATTAAGAACATAGATAGGTGAACTTAGAGTTAAGTTGAATGCATTGGGTATCAGGTCTTTCTCTCCTTCTCCCCATCAGACACACAGGTCCCTGCCCGCATCTCCACCTGCCTGAGGGACATCCAGAGCTGGATGGACAATCACCACCTGAAGCTCAACCCGGGAAAGACGGAGCTAATCTTTATTCCTGCTCTAACCTCTCCCCTCCTCAATTTTTCCATTTCCCTAGGGGACACCTTAGTGACATCATCACCCTGTGCCAAGAATCTCGGAGTGGTGATGGACAACAGGTTGTCCCTCTCCAAGAACATCGCAGCAATAAGCCGGGCATGCAGATTTTTCCTGTATAACATCCGGAGAATCCGCCCCTTTCTCACCACCTACTCAACCCAGCTCCTGGTCCAAGCAATGGTTCTATCCCGCCTGGACTACTGCAACTCTCTTCTGGCTGGACTACCGACATCTGCCATCAGACCCCTGCAACTCATTCAGAATGCTGCAGCTCGTCTGATCTTCAACCTCCCCAGACACTCCCACATCACTCCCCTGCTCACTACCCTTCACTGGCTGCCTGTTATAGCTCGCATCAAATTTAAAACATTGGTCCTAGCATACCAGGCAGTCAAGGGATCAGCCCCAGCATACCTCCACAAGATATTCAAACCCTACATGCCAGCCAAATCCCTCCGTTCTGCTACCTCAGGACGCCTGGCACCTCCCCCACTTCGCACCTGCGCTTCCAGAACAGGCCTCCTGTCTGTTCTGGCCCCACAATGGTGGAATGACCTCCCTGTGGAGGTCAGAACAGCTGAGACACTGACCCATTTCAAGCGACGACTGAAGACTCACCTCTTCAGGCTACACCTCTCCCCATTCCTCCCTACCTCCCTGCAATCTCTTTAATGACTGTAAACTTAGGGTTGTAACTAGGTAGCTGTTTCGTAGGTGACTTAGTTAATGCACCTGTCTTAACTACTGCTTGTATTTTTGCATAGACTGTGTTGCTGCTGTTCTCGTTTGTGTTAATCAGTTTAACCTTCAGGGTCCAAGTTGAACTATGCGGTTGTTCCCTGCACTTGGACCGGTACTTCACTCTAGGGTTTTCGTCATACTTGTTCCTGGTTATGGTTATACACTTGGTTGTACGTCGCTCTGGATAAGAGCGTCTGCCAAATGCCTGTAATGTAATGTAATGTAATGTACGGTGTGGCACCGTACTGGGCGTGACGGTGCAGGCGGGGCGGCACAGAAATACACAGACCGGAGGTTTGGGGAAAAATAGCCCAACAGGGCCTTTTATTTAACCAAAATGATATACACAAACAAAACCGAACTCAACAACTAAAGTCTGAATTAAATTAAAGTAAAGTAACCAAAATTAGGGGTAGTGACGGCCGGGAGACAGCTGAGGGGATCCCTCTTTAAAGCAGGAAGAGGGATGTGATCCTGCGTCTCCACCGGACTCTGAAAGACAAGGAAAAAGTTTCAACCATTTATTGACAGCCCTTCTGCAGCCCAAAAACCGCCCGCTCAAGGAAGACAAAGGCCTCCTTTTAGGCTCCCAGCCAATTTCCCTGGAGTGGCGGCAGCTGTGTTGCCTCATTGATTGCAGGTGCGTTGAGTGCACAGGAGGGAGTTGGGGAATTTCCAGGTTGCCGCTCTCCAGGGTCCTGTGGCTGGGCTTCATAGTGTGACGCTGTCCCGGGTCCTGAACAGCTGGGCTGGCCTGGCGAGGTTTAAGCTGATGCCTATAAGGCTGGGAGGGGCACTGCGGGGGCATGCCCCGATCCACGCCACAATGGGAAAATGTGTGCAGAGGTGTTCATGAGACTGTTTGTGAAGTCCGGATTGATTGTATTCAGGAATTCAGGCAGCCGTGTTGTCTGTGGAGAAAAGCAACGACAAACCTTCCTATCATGTATGATTATGTTTTCATTGAGTGTGCACGGAGAGGAGGGGCTATTCAGAGATGGGTCTTTTGTCAATGTATTTGTGTGTGAGAGAGAAAGAGAGAGAGATAGAGGGGCAAGGGGTTGTGGAAGTTGTGGAATGAAAGAAGATTTTACCCATTTTAAAGAGTAAAGAAAATATAAAATCAATATGTGGTGGGCTGGCAGAAAGAAATCAATGTATCGGAAACAGCAGTGGATGGATTAGTGCAGTTCATTTCATAGTTGTCTTCAGTTACGTAATGGAATTGGTCTTGTGTTGTAGGCTGCATGACACCCAATAATTTGATTGAGCATTTGTTGTGTGGAACTTCTGTTGATTTACTGGAAAACAAGAATCACAACACAGTTATGGAAACTGAAATATGTTTGGATTATTTGAACATCAATTTTATGAACGGTGTTATCTTTGACATATATATGGTCGATTAAGGTGGCCTTTTCAGTGGTTGCTTGTTTAACAACTTGAGTGTATCCATGTTGCTGCATAAAATCTTCAACACTTTGTGTAATGAAGAGATTTTCATTGAAGTCGCCCATTATTATTTTGGTTCCCATGAATGTGTCTAGATGATGAATCAAATCCAGCAGTTTTCTTCTGAAAGTAACCAAACTGTAGGATGGTGGTCTGTACAGGATGGCAACATTTGCTTCCAGTAGCTTTATGTTGAATGTTAAACATTCAATGTTTAGACATGGCAAATCTGTGATGTTGCAGTGTGCATCATTTTTAAATTAAACTCCAACACCACCATGCTGCTGTTTTTTCAGTTCCATGAAGATATGTTCAGTGTCATCATATGCAAGGCATCTTGGTTTGCTGTAAAATGAAAAGTTGTTCAGATGAGTGTCTTGGGTAGAATGTTCTTGTTTGAGCCATGTTTCTGTCACAGAAATGACGTCAGCTGCCAAATATCTGTGATCACATCGAATGTCTTTGATATGAGCAGAAAGGCCTTGAACATTGTGCAGAAAAATTCTGTACATTGTATTGAAGGATTGAAGTGGTGGCTCAATGAATGCAGGCATGTTTTGTATTGAAGTGTGAATTGTGTCATTAGCATATATAGCAGTGGCTTTAAAATCTTCGATGATGAGTCCTTCAAGAGATGTTACACGACTCAGTGCTACATATGCTTGTCCAGAGCTAAACATTTTCTTGAGAGAGACAACAGCTTTCTCCACTGTTAAGCCTTGTACTTTGTGAACAGTGCAAGCCCAAGCTAATTTCAGAGCAAACTGACGTCTCACACCACCACTGTTTGTTATTCTGTCCTCTTCAGGCTCAATTGGTGTGGCTTTTTCCAGTCCAGATTTTGAAGATGGTTTTTTATTTCGAGCCATTTTTCCAACTTTTTCATTATCAAAGGTGACATATATCCTTGATGGAAAAGTGTCATCATCCTTGTAACAAATGTCAGAAACTGTTCCAAATACTCCATTTGCAAGTCCATCTGAAACATCAATGTTTTTCAGTAACATCACATGTGCATGTATGCCAAGATGCAGTGTATTTACCAAACAAGTATTGTAAACTTTGAGATGGTGTGTCATTTTTCTTTTCAAGCGACCAGTTTTAGCATCCCTGTCAAAATCTTGAGCTTCAATGGAAGTGGTATGAGGGCACATTTTGTCCAACATCTGAAAATTATAAGTGTCAACTTGTTGGTTTGTTGCATAAATGTGAAGATCTTCACTGAATTCTCCTTCTCCTGTCTCATGACTTTTCAGCATGTTGATATCTTGTTGATGCAGTGGTTGCTTTTTCTTGTGTGTTCTTAAGCGATTCAGCAACTGTGCAAACTGTGTGTCTTTCTGTCTGAGTATTTCTGTGAGTTCTGTTACAGCAAAATGATTTTGCCATAAGTTGACACCACTTGGTTGTGTATACAAGGGTTTTCCTTTGACTGGTGGTAATTGATATAGGTCTCCTACTGCAATGATAGACACTTTACCAAAAGAGGAATAGTCACCTGTTTGTTTGATCTGTCTTAACCGTACGTGGATATGTGTAAAAAGTTTATGATCAACCATGGACATTTCATCAATAATCAGTATTTGGAGCTTGTTGAGTTTGGCTCTCAAATTAATTTTTTCTTCTGCAAGTGGTTGATATGGTAATGAGACATCTATTCCAATTGAAAAACAATTGTGTATTGTAGCAGCATCAATGTTGTAAGCAGCAACATCAGTTGGAGCAGTCAATAACACATGCATGTCATCGGGGTTTTCTGATGACAAGATACGAGATGCTTCATAATTGATTGCTTTTATCAGGTGGGACTTGCCTGTGCCAGCTCCTCCGATGATAAATACATAAAATGGATCTGGGTTTTCATTGTTGAGTTTTTGTAAACACCACTGCCGAATCTTGTAAAATAATTGCAGCTGTTTTTCATTTAGTGACCGTAGGAGACACATTGCAGTGTCCTTTTGTAACCCACAAAACATAGGTTCAATAGTGAAAGTGTTGCTTTCATCTGGCTGCAGATCGGGATTTGTGTCAACCAGAAATTTCACAGCCTTAAGTTCGGTGGTCATGATTTTGACAAAGCCTGTGTGATAGAATTCTTCAAAGGTGTTGAAGTTTGGTGGTTTTAACTCACAATCATTGTAATGAGGAAGGAATAACTGTAGAAAACTGTGGTAATATTTATCAGGATTTTTTGTGCGTGAGAAGCGGGCATAACGCAACAGCAGCATCTGTGCGTGTCCTCTTCATTACAAATCCTAAGTCCTTATCCAGTTTTATGATGTTAGGTGATGACTTGTCTGATTTTGACAGAATTCTGTACTGTGATGCAAAGGTTGCCAAACACATTTCAGGAAATGCTTCTGTTTTTGGTCTTCCTTTGTATTTGTCTGTGATGCTGTTCATCCATATGCTGTCTTTTTCAGGGTTAATACATTCAAGTAGCAATAATCCCATTTCTCTCTCTTGCTTAGATATATAAGATATTATATACATAATGCAAGAGTAGGCGTCAACAACATACTGAATATCCATATTTGCATTCCAGCATCTGAGAAGGTGTGTGTTATACTGATTTATCCAAACATCGGATGGTTTTCTCTGTAAAACAACATTGGTTTTTTTTGTCATGCGTATGTATGCAGCTTGAAACAGCTCCTGGGATATACCAATTGTTGGAAAACATGGGAGCCAGTTTACCCTTCTGAGGTGTCTCACATTGTAGTGGGCCAGTTACAGACAACATTGATTGTTTACCACCACACTCAGTTAAATTAACCTTTTAATCACACCCTTTGTGCTACATCCTCTACCCCCTTGCCCAGTCAAATTGTCTCACTTTGATATGCAGTACCATTGTGTGATATCCTCTACCCCCTACTTCAGTCCAACTCCCCCACACCTTGTTTCTTCCCCCCCAATGACTGATTACCTCCCCCCCCCCTTTCCCCGTGATGTGTTTAAGATAACCATTTGGCCCTTTGTTTCCTTGAAGGAACAGGGTATAAGTATTCACTGTCTCCGTCATTTGTTGGTTCTGTGTTTATCTGTACTTGGGTAACAGACCCACTAGTTCCTTTGCTACATTAAACGACCTATTTTGAAACGAAGACGTGCCTGCATTTATTTTTCTACTTACAAAAGTACGGCGGAATAAATTGAACTCTTAAAAATTCCACATTATTGGCGAGCCAGCCCAAATCTGTCGTTCTTGTTGCGTTTTTCAAAAAAAAAAAAAAAAAAAACTGGGGAGGCTGACATTTGCGTGTGACACTGGCCTACAGAAGAGACTTTCTTTTTTACGTTGACACCGAATTCAAGAAAGGATTACAGTAAGAGGACTGTTTTGGAAGCCATTTGCCAACGCTGAAGGAAAAACGGACTTGAAGGCACGGAACGGACCACGTACATTTGTGAGTATGAAATATTTATGTATGTAATATTGTAGAGGAATAGTTACGAAAATTGTGTAATGTTTTAAAATACAAGTGGCTAGAATTGATTGTACATGTGTACAGTGTTCTAGGTAGGGGCTTGTATAAAGTTGCACAGACCTTGGACAACTTCAAGTACCAAAAGTTTGTTTGTCCATTGTACAGGAGTTTAGGAATGGCAGTGAATGGTTGGAAATTGTGGGCCGCTAGGTGGTTGGCCAAACATTGTAAGGAGGATTCTTATAACGTACCACAGGAAGTGGATGTTGTTGAATATCTTCAGACTGCTTGTGAAGAGCGCAATGAAAATGAGACAGGCTAACTGTGTGATGGCTATGGTCCAAACAATTAAGTTTTTGACCGATAAAGTTGTAGAGGTTCCTTAATTGCGAGGTGAAGTTGAAAGTTTGAATAAAGCACTGGAGGTAAATTCAAGGAAGTTGCAAGCATCTGTTGCAGAACGTATATTACATGCCACAACACACTTAGAATTTAGAAAAGAAATTTGCCAGTTGAGAGAGAAATTGAGTACCACAACTGCAGAATTGGTTAAAACGCAGGGACAGTTACGCGATGCTCAGGTGGCATATAAAGAGTTATGGAATGTGTCTGGGGATAATAAGGATAATGCGATTGTACAGAAGTTCAGGTCGCTGAAAGAAAAAATGGCAAAGCAAAAACTTGCAAATACCATAATGAAACGGCGAGTGGCAGTGATTTTAAGGACATTAGAGGAGCAGAGTGAGTCAGTATACAGTTCTGATGATGACGAATGGGAAGTCAGACAGACAAACTGCCAAACAGCTCCTTTGTTAGATGTGGATGATGAAAGAAGTGATAATTACATTTTAGATGAGGAGCCGGGGTTTCATAGGCCTACTGGGGGGACAGAATGTAATGCATCTATTACCAATTCACTTATTTCCAATTGCCGAAGGTTGGTTTCTAGAAGTTCTACATCACAAATAGCAACTAAATCAGTCGGGACAAAAAACACAAAAATCGCACCAATAATAACACGCAGAGTTCGTACAAGCGCAACACAAAATCCTGTCAATGGGGCTATCACATATGAATATGCAGATCAACAGGTGGATCACAATCTTACACTTTCAGAGTTGATTACACTGCAACAACAACTTCCCACGTGGGACGGAGTTAGTGTTGAAAAGGTGCAAACGCTGCAGCGAATACACTCGCTAACTGACAAGGACTGTTGTAAATTATTGCAATCTGTGCTCCCTACATCGGTTACTATTCCGTTAGAATTCATACAGGGTCAGGGAAACCCTGTTGTTTTCCCCAATCATGACGCAAGGTTAAGGCTAATGAGCGAGGCTGTGGGTTATAGCTGACATGAATAAAATTCTTGAGTTTGTACCTAAGAAAGGGCAGCATCCCACTGATTTTCTTAGAACATTTGTGATTGTGTACAATCGAAACATAGGTGGAGGGAACAGAGCACTACTAACAGGTGACGATCCAATGTTTTGGAGTTTGGTAATCGATAAATATAAAGATCTCGTCTCGCCTACTTGCCAACATTTATTGTTACAGTTGAATAGAGAACTGGGTGCACAGCCAGTCAGACAGCACATAGGCAGGGATATCCAAGACTGTTTAACTGTGTGGAATGAGTCGCAACTCAGTTCACTGAGCCCTAAACAGAGCTCTAGAAAAAGGGTTGCTGTGCTAGCATCTAATAAGGGCCAGGCCAAATTTCATTGTTTTAACTGTGGGAAGCCAGGTCACATTCAGAATGAGTGTAGAAGCCCCCGTGTGTGTGCCAATTGCAAGCGTGTTGGCCATTCCAAGTGACACTGCTGGTCAAAAGGAGGAGGGATGGAAGGAAAAGGGCCAAAACAGCTGCGTGCACAGCAGCCTCAGACAGAACAGCCCCAGATTGAAGGCACTCTTACATACACAGACCTATTGTCTATGATTAAGGCATATGCTGAGCAGAGCAGCCAGAAAGGCTCTGAGAATCCCTTTCACAGTCCAACCCCACATACAGTGACTTTCTAAATCGGGGATGCTTAAAAAAAATAATAATAATAAAAATTTAAAAGGGGGAAGCTGGGAAGCAAACTGAGAAGGTTCATAAGAAGTTATGAACAAACTTGGTGAAACAAATTTGAAATTGGTGATACAAAAGCGGGGTAGGGCAATACAGTATTTCTGATATCATTGGGACCAATGCAAATTATATAACAAAGCTGAACTTGATACCAATGTCAATGTTTAAATGATTAAAACTGCATAAGAATATACACTCACACTTGGTCTTTCTCTCCCCTACAGAATTAATCGTGATGAGGATGAGGCTCCTGGTATTCAGGAACAGGTTGGAGGTCAGCACTAAGTGGGACATTCCTATCATATTCATAAACAGCACACAATGTGTCAAGGACAATACGCGCAGTTGATGTTGGATTCACCGAATGGACATCAGACAGGTGGAAAGATGGTGAAGCATTCACAACAGAGGACACATGGAAAGTATCAAGTGAATCTTCATTTAGAACACATGATTGAGGGTGGAAGACAGCTTCCAAGAATACAAGAATTCATTGTGACAGTAAAAGCACGTAATTGGACACATTATGATAACGCAATAACTAGTTGGGATGAGGGACAGGATAACCAGGGGAGATGGGCCGTGGAGCATGAATCTACATATTACCCTGGTCTAACAATGATGCATCTAAATTTATACGGTTAAATAAATAAATAAATAAATAAAATAAATAATAAGAATAATACATATATGTATGAAGTTACATTTGAGAATAGACAATGCCAACCTCTAAAGGAATGGGAAGACTCAAGCAGTTGGACTGAAGCAAATGTCCTCCACTGTACCCTATTCCTAGAGAAGGCATCATTTTTGGACCAGAAGAAGAAAAAAAAAAAAAGGGTTTATAATATGATGTAAATATGGTATTCATGCATGCTGTTTATGATTGAGCTAATGTCATTGTCATGTTTGATCAGTATTGTTTATTACATTACATTACATTACATTATAGGCATTTAGCAGACGCTCTTATCCAGAGCGACGTACAACAAGTGCATAGGTTTCATGATGTAGAGGCGCAAAAGAAACACTAGAGTGAAGTAAGGATCGTAGTGCCAGAAGTGACCACATCGATCAGGACTCCAACCCTGTAGAGTAAGCTTGTTCAGCAAGCAAGAATCCTACCAAGTACAAACTAGCACTGGAATCACACCTAATCATACAAAAACAATCCTGCCAGATACACTAACATAATCAAATTATCCTAGCTAGATGCAGTGAGCTGAACTATAGGCTAGAGAGGGGTGGGGAGAGGTGCAGCCTGAAGAGATGAGTCTTCAGTCTGCGTTTGAAAGTGGTGAGATTCTCTGCTGTTCTGACCGTCACGGGGAGGTCATTCCACCAGCGAGGGGCCAGGACAGACAGCAGACGGGAGCGGGAAGTGCAGACGCGAAGAGGGGGAGGTGCCAAGCGTCCAGAGGTGGCCGAACGGAGAGGTCTGGCTGGTGTGTAGGGTCTGATGATCCTCTGAATGTACCCTGGTGCTGACCCCTTAGCTGCCTGGTATGCAAGCACCAAGGACTTAAATTTGATGCGAGCCATAACAGGCAGCCAGTGGAGGTCAGTGAGCAGGGGGGTGACATGGGAATGTCTGGGGAGGTTGTAGACCAGACGCGCTGCAGCATTCTGGATGAGCTGCAGGGGTCTGATGGCGGATGCTGGCAGACCAGCCAGTAGCGAGTTGCAGTAGTCCAAGCGGGACAGGACTATCGCTTGAACCAGGAGCTGGGTTGCGTAGGTGGTGAGGAAGGGGCGGATTCTCCGGATGTTGTACAGGAAGAACCTGCACGTTCGACTCACCGCCGTGATGTTCTGGGAGAGGGGCAGTCTGTTGTCCATCACCACTCCAAGGTTTTTTGCGGTGGGTGATGATGACACCACAGTGTCCCCCAGGGAAATAGAAAAGTCGAGAAGGTTAGAGGATGGAGCAGGGATGAAGATCATCTCCGTCTTGCCTGGGTTCAGCTTAAGATGGTGGTTATCCATCCAGCTCTGGATGTCCCTCAGGCAAGCAGAGATGCGAGCAGAGACCCGAGTGTCAGAGGGCGGGAAGGAGAGAAAGAGTTGGGTGTCATCGGCATAACAATGATAGGACAACCCATGGGCAGAGATTACAGGACCAAGAGATTGGGTGTACAGGGAGAATAGGAGGGGACCAAGGACAGAGCCCTGGGGAACTCCTGTGGCAAGGGGGCGAGGTGCTGATACTGCACCAGCCCAGGCGACTTGAAAGGAGCGACCGGAGAGGTAGGACTCAATCCAGTCAAGTGCTGTGCCACAGATCCCCATAGCTGCCAGGGAGGACAGGAGGATGGGATGGTTGATGGTGTCAAAGGCAGCAGAAAGGTCTAGGAGGATCAGGACAGATGAATGGGAGGCTGCTTGTGCGGCGTGAAGCGACTCATTGACCGAGAGGAGTGCGGTCTCTGTCGAGTGGCCAGGTCTGAAGCCAGACTGGTAGGGGTCTAGGAGGTTGTTCAGGGAGAGAAAAGAGGAGAGTTGATTAGAAGCAGCTCGTTCAATTATTTTGGATAGGAAAGGGAGAAGGGAGACAGGACGATAGTTCTGGATGACAGAGGGATCCAGAGTGGGCTTTTTCAGCAGTGGGGTGACGTGGGCCAGCTTGAAAGAAGAGGGGAAACATCCAGAAGACAAGGAGGAGTTCACGAGGGAGGTGACATATGGGAGGATGTCAGGTGTGATGGTCTGGAGGAGAGAGAAAGGGATGGGGTCAAGAGCACAGGTGGTAGGGCGGTGGGAGAGTAGGAGCTGGGAAACATCAGAGTCAGTGAGGGGAGAGAAAGTGGAGAAACAAGGGGAGGGAACAGAGCTGGGGAGTGGGGAAGGGTGGTGGTGGACGTGAAGGAGCTGCGGATGTCTGCAATTTTCTCATCGAAGAAAACTGCAAAGTCATCTGCAGCGAGGGAGGACTGAGGTGGGGAAGGAGTGCTGAGGAGAGAGGAGAAAATGGAGAACAGCTGATGAGGGTTAGAGGCAGATTTATGAATTTTTGTTTGATAATAATTAATTTTGGCAGAGGTTACAGCGGTAGAAAATGTAGCTAGTAGAGACTGGCAGGCAGACAGGTCGGATTGAGCCATGGATTTCCTCCACTTCCTCTCCGCTGCACGTAGGCTGGCCCGGTTGGTTCGGAGGGGGTCAGACATCCACGGACTGGGAGGGGACGTGCGTGCCTGCCTGGAGACTAGAGGACAGAGAGAGTCAAGTGCTGAGGAGAGCGAGGAAGACAGAGTGGAGGATGCGGAGTCAGTGGGAAGGTTGGAGAAGGATTCAAGAGTGGGGAGTGAAGCAGTGACACTGGAAGCGAGAGAGGAGGGAGAGAGGGAGTGGAGGTTACGGCGAACCATGACAGTAGAGGGGATGGAGGGGAGGGAGGGAGGGGAGTAAGAGGGAGGGAGAAGGAAATGAAGTGGTGGTCAGACTGGTGCAGAGGGGTCACTGTGGGATTGGAAGAGGAGCAATTCCTCAGGATAACCAGGTCTAGGAGATTGCCAGCTTTGTGTGTTGGTGGGGAGTGCATTAGGGAGAGATCGAATGAGTGAAGTAGAGGCAGGAAGGCTGCGGAGTGGGAGGCATCAAGGTGGATGTTGAAGTCTCCCAGGAGGATCAGTGGGGTGCCATCCTCTGGGAAGGAGCTCAGCAGGGTGTCGAGCTCATCAAGGAAGCTTCCCAGGGGCCCTGGAGGGCGATAGATAACTACAATTATCTATCAAACCTTATTATTCTTAAGGTTTGAACTGGTAAGGGAATGGCTGAATCAACAGATTATTACATTCATACATGTTATGCATGAAAGTCATGCAATAATTATATCTATTAACTATAATGAACTGTCCACAGAGAGGAATGTTCACCCTTTAGAGGAAGTGGAGAGCGTGGTGGACCAGTGTCACTGGTGTATTCTGAGTCACCCCACAATATTTCCATATGGTAATATAAGGTGTTAATCACCCCCTGGTTTCTGGTTTACACCAGCATACACTGTTCAGATGGGGAACATTCGTTTACCTACTACTGATGCCAGTGAGTCCAACAGCTTGGCCATGTGGGAGGATGCCTACCTGGTTCCTCAGTCAAATGTGTTTGCAGGTATTCATGCTCAGGTGAAGAAAGCTCTAATGGAGAGTGATTCAACACTACTCAGAACAAAAATGGAGGTGAGCTTGGCCCAGGCAGAGGCCACAGTCCTGAAGCGACAAGGATGCTCTGATGAAAACACATTTTTGGAACTGGATATTCCTGGCAATTGTAGGTCTAATAGTAATTCATATCCCTAATGATCAAACACAGTGTTATTGCTGGCATAAACAGAAAAAGACAGTTGGAGAAAGTCATTGATAGAAATGAAACTGTGGGATGGCTCAGAAATAACCCCTGAATAATTTGTGGGTTTGTTTTAATTTTTATGTTTTATTTTTTGTTTTTGCTTCATATTCTTTGCTTTACATACACCTTTGAATATAGAATACTTTCTTATAAAAAATAAAAAAAAGTAGGGAATGTTGGAAAACATGGGAGCCAGTTTACCCTTCTGAGGTGTCTCACATTGTAGTGGGCCAGTTACAGACAACATTGATTGTTTACCACCACACTCAGTTAAATTAACCTTTTAATCACACCCTTTGTGCTACATCCTCTACCCCCTTGCCCAGTCAAATTGTCTCACTTTGATATGCAGTACCATTGTGTGATATCCTCTACCCCCTACTTCAGTCCAACTCCCCCACACCTTGTTTCTTCCCCCCCAATGTCTGATTACCTCCCCCCCCCCCCCCCCCCTTCCCCGTGATGTGTTTAAGATAACCATTTGGCCCTTTGTTTCCTTGAAGGAACAGGGTATAAGTATTCACTGTCTCCGTCATTTGTTGGTTCTGTGTTTATCTGTACTTGGGTAACAGACCCACTAGTTCCTTTGCTACATTAAACGACCTATTTTGAAACGAAGACGTGCCTGCATTTATTTTTCTACTTACAAAAGTACGGCGGAATAAATTGAACTCTTAAAAATTCCACACCAATAGATGCAAAGAGGGAATCTGCAGAGTCAAAAGATGTGTCAGCATTCATCACAATTTGCCGTACTCTCTCCATAATCTGTCCTGCAAGTTCCATTGAAAGCCTTGGGTGATTGATTTGTTGTTGTGGTTCTTTCTGGTTAGGCTCACTATTGTGGTGCATTTGTTCTTCAGAAATTTTATTCCTTGTGATGAAAGTGTTTTTTGATGGTGGCCGTGGGAAGTTAAAGCGACAGACAGTTTTGTTTTTTCTGCAGCTCTTTGAATGCCTTTTGCTGTGTTGTTGCACAGTAGAGACAATGTCGTGCATTTCCTTATCATCAACAGGTGGCATTTCACATGTCACATATTGATCACATTGTCACATAATGCTACAACATCTGCATCATCAGCTTTATCAACTTGAGGTGCATTTTCAACCCAGAATAGACAATGAGTATGAGGTGAACCTCATTGTTGAAATTCCACTCTGTAGAAGTAGTCAACAATTTTTCCAATTGGTTGAGCTGGTGACATGATGACATCTTTAAGGAAACAACGAAAGCGATAATCAAACATTCTGGCAGCTGTTACGGGATTCTTTCTCAAGAGATCACATCTCTCTGACCAGTCCAGATGATCAGCATTTATATGTTTCCCTTCTAGCCGGAGGAAAATTTCCATTGTCTCTTTCCATCGCATGTCAACTGAAGAAAATGAACAAAACCATGTTGGGATTCCAAGTTGTCTGACCATTGCAAAAAGATCTTTCTGAACACTTTGCCAGAAAGCAGGTGTGCCTCTGATAAGTTTCATGAATTTGTATCCCTCGTCAAAATTGAGAATTCTTTGAAGTGAATCTTTGTTCATTAGCATGTCTGGTGCAATTTTTTTAACACTAACACAAACGAGAACAGCAACAACAGTTATTGAAATATCTACACAAGGTCAACTTTTCTTCCCTAATATCATTAAAAGTACCGGTTCCTTTGGGGAAAAGAACAGGAAAGCATTTTGATTCATTGCCTTCATTGGTTAATAATCTGACTGGATTGTTGTCTTGTGCTGGGGCCAGAGACAAGATTCCATCAAAGTGCTGATCCATCACCTCTTGGACAATATCAACAGGTTGTAAACATGTATCATTGAACATTCGATGTTGCTGTGTATCATGTATTGATTCATCAATGTCTTCATCATCTGGTTTTGTTTCAGTGGATTGTTCATCAGTAGCGTTTTCTGGATTAACCTCAACATAGGTTTCATTGTCAAAAGACATAGCTTCACGTGTGCTGATTTATGTCATCATTTTCATTGGGTTGTTCAATTTTGTTCAGTGGATTAATCCATTCGTTGTTGAAGGTAATTTCTTTATACCATGGGTTATGTTGTTTCAAATACGAGAAAGCTTTATGAATAGCAGCAGTGTTTACATATTGATATTCATAGTGGCCTTTGTATGTTAACTTTCTCTTTAATTTCACACGGATCATTAAATCATCATGCTCTGGTCTTGGAAGTATACTTGCAATCTGAGGGACATTAGATGGTACACACGTGACAGGTCCATGAACACCATTTTGTCCCCCTTTAAAGCAAGCGTCTTCATAAAAGGAATGTTTATTGCAATCAAATGTTGTTCCAACGAATTTAAGTTCTTCAGCTGTGGTGGAATGGGATCCAAAACCAAATTATACACTTTCCGGAAGCATTCTGCCATCAAGAAGTTTTCTGAGACGTGTAACAAATCCACAGTGTACTATTAGGATCTGTACAGTGTTTTACAGAGGTGCTTTCGTATTTGTGAAGGTACATTTCAGTAATGCATTTACTGGCTAATGAAGCTATAGCATTCCCTCTTTTTCCATATGTGGCTTTTTTACATTGTATGACTTGATGTTTAACCTCTTAAGGCACAAGCCAAATTTTGCCAATCCTTGCCCATTTAGGGGGTACCCTATTTAAAGCTTTATAACTCCATACGTGAACACCACAGAGACTTGAAAAATGGCTTAAATGAAGCAAGACATTTGTACAATTTACAATACTAACACAGATGAGTTTATATTCATAATTTTGGAAGAAATAAAGTGCCACAAATGCAATTGTTTTGACAAAAAATCCAAAATAAATTTGCACTTTTTAAGTTCGCAATGAAATACTGCGAGATTGAATATATGCAGGAGGTTAAACTATACATGTGCTAGGTCAAAAACTTCTTGACCACAAGTTCATAAAATCTAAGGGTGGATATGTAGAACTACTATAGATGTATGAAGCAAAAACTAAGCAGTGTACCCAGCATCTCCAAATCTATCCAAAATGTCTAAATTATGCATTGCTGTAAATCATAACATATCCATGTATTTCACTACAAATCAACTGTTTTGACTCAAGAAAATCACTGTTGCATAATTTTCAAATGGGAATTACAAGCTTTCAGTCAGTACAGTGGTCTAAAATAGCTAGGTGTCCAGAAACATATCCAAAATCTCTCCAAAATTGAATAAAATGTTTTTTGTCCATTATAAAGCATATAAATGAGCCCCTTATGAGGGTTTAAGATGAAACATTGCTATCAGATTAAAAAATAATGCAAAACATTGTCACACAATGCGGTACAGTACCTAAATGTGTAATAATTAACTCGTGTGTATTTCTATACTCTGTACTCTCGTATGTTTTCTTGTATGGGATGAGACAACATGAAAACAATTTTCACCCGTCCACCACGTTTTGGCAATGTTCCAGCTCTGACGTCATCACTGTTGCGTGCTTCACAAAAACTATTACACTTCCGTCTAACGCTTACATTACAGTGTGAAATATTTACATTATATAACACCACTAACCTATTTAAAAATACTCAATTTCAAAAAGAACGTATATAACCGAAATATTTTGAACGATAATACTTACATAGCAATGGTGAAATCTCCTCTATGTTCAGTAGATAGAGACAGAGAGACAGTATCTTGTTCTATATTGTTCTATTCGCTTCTGTTTTGCTCCAGAAAACGATGTCAGCTAGGTCTATCAGCAAACATATGGCTTAGCTATGTTCAGAAGTCCTCAATAATAATAGTATTTTCCAAGAAATTACGAAATATCCTTGAACATGTTTCGTTAGGTGCATCGTATTTGTCTGCTAACAGAGTGTGATTGCGTAAGTGAATGCTATGCTAAGAATATTTTCTGTTACGCTGACCTATAAAACGCTATTCCGAAAGCAGAATTAGACATGTTATACATCGTTAGAAAGCTTATACTCTCGCCTACCGAATAAATGAATTGTAAATCTAGTCAGACTGTACTAAAAAGGGCAACGACGCCGTAAACAACAGGTGTGGTGTTACGCACAGCTATTTTGGAAGATACCCAGGCGTCACAGATGCGCCTATATTTCCCAAACGGATTGTCCAAGACAATATACACGTAAAACCAACAGTAAGGTTTTATATTTATTCAATATTTAGTCCCAGATATTGACTGTAGAATGACATGGTATCATTTTTAAAAACTTTTTCTCGTTTATTTCGTTATTCAGTGAGCAGCGTTTTCACTGCTGTATAGGCATATCTTAGGGCTATTGTCGGGTTTATCTTGTTGCTATGACGGAATACGATTTTTTAGTGGTGAAAGAATATTTTTATGAATGCCAAGATAGACAATATTGTCCATTATGTCAAGGGGGGGGTGTTTTTAGATGAGACTGCAGGGAGGGGGTGTGTGTTAAATGAACGACGGAGCGACAATGGTGGGGCTGCGAAACTCCGTTTTCGGCATAGTTGTCATGTATCGTCTACTAATGAAACTGAAACAACGCGTTTCTGTTTTCATCTCACACTTTGGTTGCAGTAGCACCGAATGTTTGAGTTTAGTAATTTAGGCACGCGGGCGTGCCCACCACTAGGGGCTGTGCGCTAAGAGGTTAAACAATTGTCGATGGCATACGGAGCACACATATTGGGGACCAGTCCTAACCTTGTATTTGAATTTCTGAACAATGTAGTCCATTTGTTGTCTTTGTTTCTTTGATTCAATCCTTCTGGTAATATTGTACTGTTTCAGATTTTCCTTGTGTTGTTCATCAGTGGCATATTTGTCTATGCTGTATCGTTTTGTACTTGCATGGTGTTGTTGATCAGTGGCATATTTGTCTATGCTGTATTGTTTCACAGTTGTGCGGTGTTGGTCATGAGTGGCATATTTGTCTATGCTGTATTGTTTTGTACTTGCACGGTGTTGTTTATCAGTGGCATATTTTTCTATGCTGCACTTTTTCTTATTTGCACGGTGTTGTTCATCAGTGGCATATCTGTGTGCACTGTATTGTTTCACATTTGTCCGGTGTTGGGCATCAGTGGCGTATTTGTTTATGCTGCCTTCTTTTCAGTTTTCTTGTAGTTTTCATCTTCATTGTATCTTTTAATTCCTATTTTATTTTTTGCATTTTGGAATTGTTTGTTTATTTCATATTGTTTGTTTTTTCTGTCAAGCTCACGTCGACTTGAAGAACTCCTTATCTGATGTGACTGAGGGCATTCATTGGATTTGTTGCAGAGTTTAGTGCATAGGGCAGAATTGTGATGCTTAACGCATGTAACTACTTCGTAATGAGACGCGTTGCAGTGATTAGGTATATAGCTGTGTGAATTGTCTTTCCATTTGCTGTGGACCACTTGTTGCGACTGTATGTTAAAACATCAACTCCAAAGAGATCTGCAGCTGCTTGTATTTCACCTCAGATGCCCAAGTTTTAACATATTTCATGCGTGATGCTTTCACATAGTTTTCAACAGAAAAATATCAATCTTTGAGAATAGGAGCATGCTGTGATGCATTTGTTTCCATATGTTTAACCACAGCTAGTCGGATTTTTCTGTGATGACCTTCACTTCCACTAATGGAAAATGACAGAGCTCTGAAAAAGCAGTTACCATCACCTACAATAGCCTTTGTCTCACAAGGATCTTTCATTGGGACATTCATTGGAACTGGTTCTTGTGTATCAACATATTCAGGTTGTGGATGATGTTAATTTTTGAACAAAGTGGTTTTTTTTTTGCTCCATAGTGAAAGGAGAGAATGTGAGACATGGGCTTTCCATTTCATTGAAAAAAACAACTTCATCTGCATTTGGATTAAGCATTGTTGGATTGCTCTTAGATTTCATGTCGTAATGTAATTGATATTGTTTTGATCTGTTCAAATGTACTATCAACCTTTGAAATGGCTTTTGACAGCCCTTGCATATATCTAGGGAAGTTATTGTTAGGGTATCACTGGTATTATTGGCTTCATGTAAATTGTGGGATTTAGGACCTATATTTTGAATCTGGAGATTACTGGTGATAGCTGCAAGATCTGTTCTTTTCTGGTTTTCTTTGGCCTGCTTACATATTGTGTCATTTGTTCTGGGACAATCTCTTTCTGTGTTTTTATTTACATTACATGGTGAAACATTTTTTCCTGTGACATCTACAGAATTACCCTGCAACTGTCTTTTCCTTGTAACTTTCATGTGTATTGCACTGGCTTCAATTGGAGTGGACTCTTTCTCTTTCTGACATGGTAGAGGTTGTTGTTCAACATGGTTTAGGCCTACGATGACCTCAGTTTGCTTATGTTTTTGCATTTTTTGACGTTTGGCAGCTTGCCATACAGGTTTTTGGTCTGTGTGTTTCACAATTACTTCTTGATACAAAGATTGCATGTTGTAATGTAATTGACATTGTTTTGACCTGCGCAAATGTACCAGCAGCCTTTGAAATGGCTTTTGACAGCTGTTGCATACATCTGGCAAAGTTATTGCTACGGTATCACTGGTATTATTGCCTTCATCTAAATTCTTGGATTTAGGAGCGTAATTTTGAATCTGGACATTAATGGTGGTAGCTGCAAGCTCTGTTCTTTTCTGGTTTTCTGTGGTCTGTGTACATATGGTTTTATTTGTTATGGGACAATCTCTTTCTGTGTTGTGTAAATCATTTCCAATGAGCTCAAACATTTGTGCTAAAGACCTAGGAGTCTTATACGTGCCAGTCTTGTATGCATCCACCAAAACAATTGTTTTGTCAACATCAACATTAGAAACAGGAATGAGGCTTTCAAAATGATGGCCATTGTATGCCAACACCAATGGAACATGAGTATCTCTTGCATTTGCTGGATCTATTGCATCTGCAGATATTACATATATTGGACTATGAGATTGAGCAGTCGTTGTTTTCCAAGGTGTGTTGAAAACAAGGATATCTTTCTTAGTAGTATGAGCACAACTAAGGATAGCCATATCACCAAAATAGTCTAGGTCATATTGGTTAGTTGTTTGCAAAATTTGCCATGCTTCTCTCCACTGCTGTTCTGTATATATGTTTGGATAGTATGTAGATGCCTTAATTTTCTGTTCACCTACAGTATTCCAGACCTTTCTATAGTGCTCAGGCCTTTCTGTCAAATGTTCTGCAAAACATTCTCTTGCATTTATGTTATCAATAATGGATTCATACAAGCAATTACCATTGGCCTTGTTTGGATTGCTACTTCTAAGTTGGATACCATGCTGCTCTGCTATGCTAATTGCCGTCTGAAATACCTCCTCTTATGTGGTTCTTGCCCTTTCTTATGGCAAGTACTGCAGCTGGTCTGCTGTTTATTTCCTTTTGTTTGTTTTCAATATCAGTATGAGCTACTGTCTGTAAGCACACTGTTATGGCCTGAATCTCCCCCACTTGTGTCATGCACAGAAGGCATCCCCCTTTGTTGTCCTGTGTATTTGGTGTCTTACTTGCCAATGATTTCACCCCATTTGGCTCACAAGCTATTGGCAATGTGTTGTCATCACGCACTTCTGCAATACTAAACTTATTGGGACATTCAAAAGTGGGCTGGAAGGGAACACAGAAATTAGATACCATCATCCAGCTATATACCCCGTGTATGTGTTGTGTATCCTGAAGCCCTTTGCCTACTTCTGAAAGCATGTGACCCCCTTGCCCCTGACCAGCAACACTTCCTTCATCCCTACCAAACTTCTGTTTCTATACTATTTGACTAGCCAACTCCTGTTTCAGTGCTCTCTCAGTAGGCAACTCCTGCTTCTGTTCTATCTGTGTAACACTGGTGTTTATGTTTCCCATCTTTCTCCTCCTTACTACCTTATCCCTAACATCTTCCTGTCCTACAACTTCTTTGACCCTGTCAACTACTACCAAAGGCCTACGACCCACATGCCCTGAACCAACAGCACTTAGCTTTTTGATGTGCAGGGATTTCTTCTCAGCCACGGACTGAGATGCTGGGTCATGGACAGGCTTGGCGTTCTGGCGGTAGGCCAAAGGGTAACATAGGACGTATGTGTCAAAGATGCGTTCCATCCTACCCCCATTGACAATTTGCTGTAAACACAAGTTGATGTTAGGAGTTAATTACGTTGAATACTTACGGAATACTTTTTAGAAAACGTAATTGAACAGTTCAACAAAGTGTATACATCAACAGAAACGTACTTGCTGTATGTCAACAAACAGTCCTTTGGCAGCATGCTGACGTATACAATGACGCCGGTCCCGGACCTGAATCCTCACATCTAGAAACAAGCACAAACAACATGACTTAAATGAAATATGGGTCTCCAATGTAACAGTAACACATCAGGACACAGACACATTGGCATGCAAGAATTACCTGGAACAGTAGGGACCAGATGCGTCCATTGGTCATGGTCGACATACTTCATTTTAACAGCTGCACACAAGAACATACAGACATACGGGTTTAGAAAAACCAAAAAAAGAGAGAAAAAAACAGAGACACAACATTGTTCAAACATTGGACACCACTAACAATGGACAATTTTATGTAACACACAGAGCAGTTATTACCTGGAAAGGGCCGATAGGATGTTGCTGAGCGTTGAGATCGATCAACACACTGTGGCTGTGATGAAGTACCATGCTCCTTCTTGTTTTTGTGGAAGCATCATTTGAGTGTAGGATGCACTCTAAGTGGCACAGGATTGACAGGAATGTGCAGGATGCTGTATGAAGTGTTCCAAATGAAGTCCGCAAGGAGAGGCATATCTTCGTCATCACTTAGGTGTACCAGATCCTGACACCACAGATGCCTTAAACAAAAAGTAATGGCAATAATAATTAAGTCCCAGAGAAATATGCATAAGAATGTACTATGTACTCCAAGAACAGTGATGTTGTATCCACAACTTCTTGGAATATACCTTTTGGATGGCTGGAAAACATTGTTTGTTGAGAAGTACCGCACCCCCATCTTTGCTGCAACTCGGTGATATTCCTGCTTTAGCAGAAGCTGGTACTCCAGTGTTGCATGTACATGTCGTATGGGGAAATCCACCACAAACACCGAGAAATAACAAATTGCTATTAGCACTAAAACAAAACCTACTTAATTTCTGTGACTATTACTACTCCCTTTGTGAACACATAACATTCTACTGAAGGACATCACTGCCTTTGTCTGAGTGTGTTTATGATTTCACACATACCTTGTTTGGCCAGTGCAATGCAACACTGAGGAGAGTCCCAAAGGCCCTGGCAGCCTCCTCAATAGTGCGACTTGAGGTCATGTTGTTCCCTGGGGCAAGCAGACACACTGCATCCGGAGTACGTGGAGTATCACCAAGATGGGTGATCTCCAAACGCAATGCTGTTGCATCTCCTCCAGGTGTGGCCATAAAACCAAAGGACAGCCGACCCTCTGGCATGTTCACAACTCCATCAGCAAAAGTTCTGAGATGGGAATCGCCAACAACGAACACAAACTACATAAAGAAAACACAAATCAAACATGTTACTACAGGAAGCAAAAGATAAATCAAACACGTTAATAAATAAGCTAATGAATGTTGTTACAACACTAAGCGATGTAACAACCTTGCATGTATCCAATTATATTGTATGACATGCTATACAGTACATAACACAGTATTAGATGCTATAGACTACATAAGGCACTTTTGCATACATCATCTCTTTCTCATTGGTGTGACATTTGTCAGGAAACACAGTCTTGTGCTGATGCCCACTGATGTCTGACACAGGCCATTGACGGTCTTTATGACGTGAGCCACACCCTGCCATGGCTTAACAGGAAGAACTATATTAACTTCATGCCACTTAAAAAATACATAGCATTACTGCTGCTACTTGTTGTTTGCACATCAAAGTCATTGACACCTGGTACAATGTTACATGTTCACACTGTGATGATCCGTTTGCCATGAACATGGAGGCCACTTAAGCCGCGTTTCGATCACTTTCCCCAGGAACTAGGAACCTTTTGAGGAACTCAGTGCGTTTCCACCGCAGGAACCAGGGTCTAAATTAGGTTCCGGGGATTTTACCACCAAAAAACGTCCCTGCTCGGGGGGTAGTACTTTCCAAAAGTACAGGAACTTTTGGGGTGGAGCGCAAGCGCTGAATGTTTCTGATCGACTACTCGCCGTATTTTATTTCAACCGCCATTTTAAAAAATCTGCAGCCGCAAACCGATTTATTTTCATAATAATAACTTGAATTCATATAACTTGTATGTTATGCGGTGCAGTAGCCTACTTTTGGTTATAGCCTGCCAACGTCTTGGAACAGATGAGAAATTAAAAGACTGAGGATTATAACGTGTGCTCTTCTGTTCTTTTCTTGCTTTAATATTCATTTTATAAAATGTTAAGCATTCGTGCTGGAACAGCATATTATGTACCAAAACATTCAAACGGTTTAATTCAGTTGCTGAATATTTTCTTCCGGATTTTCTTTGTTAGCCCGTTATAATTGACTCAAAACGTTTGACACAGTTATGTGAGGTATGCGGTAGTTCTGCGTAATTTACATTGGGGATACAGTAAAAGCAAACTGGAAATCACCTTCCGCACTTTTTGTCAGGGTAAAATAACAGGTTAATTCTAGTAATCGTCCCTTTTGCTTTTTCAGACTGCCATAATTTTACTCTTCGATTCTTCAGTTCCATAAAAAGACCAGGAAGACTAGACATGGACTCTAATTTATGGTGCATGGTTCGCATCTGGAGGGCACACTTTGCTGCTCTGCTAGCAGTAACTTTGAAGGAAAGCAAACGTGGTTGTACCACTGCAATATAAATTTTCACACAAGTCTGAATTTTCATTCTATTTATTCTTGTCATTTTGCGATTAGCCTACATGGAAATGACGATGAGAGTCGAATTCATCAATTCAACAGCAAATTGTTTACGACGTGTGCATGTTTTCTGCTGTTGTTACCAGTTATTTGTGGAATGTGAATGCATTCTGTCGCCTCGGATGTCAAAACATGAAAGTGAATGTTTGCATAAAAACATAATGAATGTGTTTGAGAGGATATATAAAACAGTTACAATCTGTATATTGGTTTGTTATATCCTGTTTGTTGCATAACAATGGTCCAAGTCGAACCACCAATGAGAGTTTTGCTTGACAACAGTAAAATAATATGCCCAAACGGCTGTGGATAAAATTTCAATTTCAGGTGATTAAGTCGATAAAAATCAATAAATACTAAAGTAACCATATATAGTCATTATTGGTACCCCCGTTGTATAAGTGGAATAAACCCCTCCGGGCTGTCCCGTTATTGGAAAATAACGTACTTCAGTGGCAGTATGGAGTTACAGAAGAAATCATAGGACAGATGGACCGACGACGACAACGCTTTTTCATACATCAGCGGACTAATTTGCCTAATCGTTGCGGGACTTTAGACCGCGGTGGAAACACAGACAACAATGGTCTGAAGGAACCTTTTAGGTCCTTGAAAAGTAGTTCCTAGGACTAAAAGTTCTGGGTATTTCGGGTGGAAAAGCGGCTTTAGTCCTTCCATTCATCTCATAATCTGCCTTATAGCTTCTTTAAAATAAAGAGCAAACAACAACTTTCACCACTTAGCGCACGTGCCATATCTGGCCACTCCTTGGCCATTTAGGGGGTACCCTATTTAAAGCTTTGTAACCCCAGATGTGAACACCACAGACACTTGAAAAATGGTTTAAATGAAGCAAGATATTTGTACCATTTAGAATACTAGCTTAGATTACTTTATATTCATAATTTTGGAAGAAATAAAGTGGCACAAATGCAACTGTCTAGGCAAAAAATCTAAAATGAATTTGCTGTTTTTTAGTTCGCAATGAAATACTGGGAGATTGCATATAGCCTATGCAGCAGGTTAAAGTATACCAAAAAATTCTTGACCACAAGTTCATAAAATGTAAGGGTGGATATATATAAGTACTACAGATCTAAGAAGCAAAAACTAAGCAGTGTACCCAGCATTTCCAAATCTACCCAAAATGTCTGAATTATGCATTGCTGCAAATCACAACAAATTCACATATTTCACTACAAATCAACTGTTTTTACTGAAGGAACTCACTGTGCATCATTTTCAAGTGGTAATTACAAGCTTTCTGTCAGTACAGTGGTCTAAAATAGCTAAGGGTCCAGAAACAAATCCAAAATCTCTCCAAAACGGAACATAATGCTTTTTGTCCACTGTAAAGCATATACATGAGTCCCTTACGAAGGTTTAAGATGATATCAGATTTAAACATAATGCACAAATATTGTCACAATGCTGCACAGTACCTAAAAGTGTAATAATTAACTCTTGTATGTATTTCTACACTCTGTCCTCTCGCATGTTTTCTTGTATGGGAATGGGACGATATGAAAACAATTTTCAACCCTCCACCACATTTTGGCAATGTTCCAACCAGAGACTGTAAAAAATATGGACAAAGCTACTGTGACGCCACCCATTGACTCTCCGTGGGTCTCTAAAACCCATTTTGAAGCTCAATGGCAGGCATGGCCATGTTGTCGATTTGGAGCCAAAACCATAGAGTTAAGCGGTTCTGTGATTTTTGCAATGTGATTGACAGTCTGGTGCGGAAAAGCCCATCACCTGAACGAACGATTGCAGAACGAACTTGAGGCTAGCTGACTGTCTGCCGTTATGTTTTAAAATATATTATCAAATGTTTACGGAGTTTAATTTCCATCCGTGACTGTACTGTGTCATGTAATCACGTTATATGTATGACATTAATAATACAATTATGTTCAGTTATCTTCAATTTAGGTTTCTCAGCAAAACAAATATGCTTATAGCATATCAGCTTGCCAGTGAGCTAGGTAGGCTATCCATGGTTAGCTCACGCATTAGCAATATGAACCACAGGGGAAGAACATCGACTACACTGATGGTCAATCAATCAGATGTGTAGGCTACTGTCATTTGTAGGCTAATTTTCATATAATTGTCTGGTAGACCTGCTGTTAACCGAGCAAGTTATCGTCGTAGGTTTTCGCCGCAGTCAGTTAATGAGCCAGTAACTGCTACTACTCCATCGCCATTTGTGTTGTTCACTTGCTGGGTGACGCTAGCTGACCATCGTTCGCAAGTCACTTAAATAGTCAAACAAATAAAAATTAACACTGTCAGCGGTGATTAACAAATCTACCAAGTATTTTAATAACTGATCTGCAGGTGTGTAAATAGCCTACATGATAACGCACTTTGCACAGCAAGTTTTCCACCTGGTGCAGGAAGACAAAAATAATGTACATTGAATTTCGAATTATTATTAGGCTATTTTTTTTTTTCTTGTAGATCATCAAAACCCACGGAGAAAAGCCAGTATATGCAAGGAGCCCCCAGGACCGATTCTGAGAACCACTGTCTTAAATGCTAAAAACATGGTCCTTTATAAATGCCAGTCTTACAAAGATGGTTAATTTTGTTAAATTCTGTGTGTGTGATTTCATCGTGTGTTGTATGTTACCCAGCAAATAAACCTTAAGACTCTTAATTTGCTTCGTGAAACTGAAAATTTTGCAGTGTTTATCCCAAAATCGGGATTATAGTAGCTGTGTCACATGCGTGAAGCATGGCCCAGGTAGACATTTACGGAATGTACACGACTGACAAGCCGTCAAACACGTTTGACAGATTGAATATTTGCCGGTTAGGGTTAGCTAGCTAGTCAAATGGCTTGGTAGCCAAAGTTGCAAACTGTTTTAGCATAGGCTACTGCACTACCAAATATAGCAAGCTGATTACGCTTTCTGCCAACTAATTATTTGGTTAAGTAGGCTAAAGGAAATAGTAAAAATGACTCGGCTACCAAAAAACTTCAGAGGAGGATTATTTTATGGTCGTCTAGTGCAGCTGTAAATAGCACACGCCATAATGAAATCACTACGAAATGGGATGCCTGCATTTTCTGACTTCGCACAGGTGGACCGTGGTTGGAGCCGCAATGTCAAGGCCAAGAGACACCACCTCCCACCCCAGTGACCATAGACTGTAGCCCCTACTGTAGCTTAGTCCTCCGCAGTAATCAGGACGTGATGCAAGCTGTACCTTATTGGTCCACAACAAATTTTATAACAGTGCCCAAATGACACAATAAATCATGAAATCGACCCATGGACAGTCATAAGACGAATAAAATACACATATTGTGACTATTTGTTCTCATGAGAAAAAATGATTGACTTTGTATTTTGGCCGCATTTGCACCGTAGACTTACATGGAAACCGGATATGGAAACACCTATACTGGAGCCAACTGTAGTGGCGCTAGTGAGCAACCAGGAACAACAAGACCAGGAAATGAGCTTCAAAAACGAAGTCTGGTTTTGGCCGCTTGGTTCCAACACTCTCCTCATCACTGTTGTATGCGTCACAAAAAGATGACACTAATAAGTAACGCTTACATTGCCTTGTGAAATATCCACATTATGTAATACCACTAACCTATTTAAACACACTCAATTTGAAAAATAACGTTCATACCCGAAATATTTCCAGCAGTAATACTTACATAGCAATAATGTGTTCAGTAGATAGAGACAAAGACAGTAAATCAATGACAGTTCTATCCGATTCGGTTTTCTCCAGAAAACGATGTCAGATAGCTGTATCAGCAAACATATGGCTTAGCTATACCCCGAATGCCTCAATAATAAGTAGCCTACTTTCCAAGAAATTACACAATATCGTTGACAACGTTCCGTTAGGTGCAGCATCTTTACTGCTACCACACAGTAAATGTGTAAGTGAATGCGATAAGAAAATTGTCGGGTACGCTAACCTATAAAACGCTATTCCAAAAGCAAAATTAGACATGTTATACATCGTTAGAAAGCTTATACTGTCCTATTGAAGAAATGAATTGTAAATCGGCCAGACTGTACTAAAAAGGGCGACAACGCCGTAAAGAACACGTGTGGCATTATTACACAGTTATTTTGGAAGGTACCCAGGCATCACAAATGCATGTATATTTCACAAACGGATTGTCCAAGACAATATATGACCACTCAGACTCAAACGGGACATCTCTATGCGTAAAACCAATGTTCATTCAATATTTTTAATTTGCATGAACTATTGCGGAATTATTGAGGAACCGAAATTTGCGTAGTGATTCGGTCCGGTCGGTGCTGACCATACAGGAACCGGTGCCATTAAGGTACCGGTTTTCGGGTACCCAACCCTAGTTATAAGTGATAAGACTTGTATCTGAACTGATTTACCCTGACAAGAACAACAAACATGATATAACCGGCCAATAGATTGTAACTGTTTTATGTATCCCCTCAAACACATTCATTATATTTTTATGTGAACATTCACTTTGATGTCTTGACATCCAAGGCGACTGAATGCATTCACATTCCACAAATAACTGGTAACAACATTTATAGCAGAAAACATGCACACGTCATAAACAATTTGCTGTTGAATTGATTAATTGGACTCTCATCGTCATTTCCATATAATTGCAAAATGACAAGAATAATATTGCTGTGGTACAGCCACCATTTGCTTTCGCCTTCTAGATTCCTTCAAAGTTACTGCTAGCGGAGCGGCTAAACACTTGCTAGTGGAGCAGCTAAATATAGATGCGAACCATGCAGCATAAATTATAAGTCTATAAGTCTAGTCTTCATGGTCTTTTTGTGGAATCGCAGACTAAAATTATGGTAGTTTGAAAAAGCAAAAGGCACGATTACTAGAATTGACTTGTTATTTTACCCTGACAAAAAGTGCGGAAGGCGATTTCCGCATTTCCGCAGGTTTGCATTTGCTATATCCCCAATGTAAATTATGCAGAACTACCGCATACCTGAAACGTTTTCAGTCAATTATAAAGGGCTAACAAAGAAAATCCGGATGGAAATATTCAGCAACCAGCGTTCAAATGTTTTGGTACGTAATATGCTGTCCGAGTACAAATGCTTAATATTTTATAAAACAGACTTAATGCTAAAGCAAGAAAAGAACAGAAGGGCATACATGTTATAATCCTCAATCTTAATTTCTCATCTGTTCCAAGAAGTTGGCAGGCTATAATCAAAAGTGGGCTACTGCGCCGCAAAATATAAAAAAATATAATTTAAGTTATTATTATGAAAATGATAAATCGGTTTTCAGCTGCAGGTTTTTACTCGACCAATCAGAAATGTTCAGCGCTTTAAGGCCACCGCCAACGTTCCTGTACTTTTGGAAAGTACTACTCACCGAGCAGGGACTTTTTGGCGGGTAAAATAATGTCCCGGAACTGAATTTAGACCGTGGTCCCTGCGGTGAAATGCACTGAGTTCCTCAAAAGGTTCCTAGTTCCTGGGGGAAGTTTGTGCGGTGGAAACACGGCTAAAGTCAGCACTTGAACCGTGTACTGAGAGGTGAATTACACTGTTGGGCGCAATATATTTATTCGCCTGGGGCGGGTGTAATGATACGTCTGGAAGGGGCCTAGCAGCCAAGTTAACGTTAACCGACTATTTTATATGATCTGAAAGAGCATAGCTCAGGAGGTAAGACCGATTGTCTGGCAGTCGGAGGGTTGCCGGTTCAAACCCCGCCCTGGGCGTGTCGAAGTGTCCTTGAGCAAGACACCTAACCCCTAACCCCCTAACTGCTCTGGCGAATGAGAGTCATCAATTGTAAAGCGCTTTGGATAAAGCGCTATATAAATTCAGTCCATTTACCATTTACCATTTACATTAGCCACGGTGCAAAGGTAGCTGCATAAACAGTTAATTACAGTGAGTTTTAGCACATTCATTGCAAAACACGTAGCCAAGGTAGCAAGCTATTCGGCTAACAATGAAGACGAGAAACTTACCCCAGGCCTGGTTTGTCAACGCTGGTCTTCAATTAAAACTGTGGTCGTTTTTAACGTGTCGATTCCAATTGTCTTAATAAACAAATGTTTTAATGTAAATTCGACTATCAATGTTCATTATTTGCTTTTTAATTCAATGATGAGAGATATAATGGTTTCACAAGGAAAACTACCTCGAATGAAGGCGCTTGCTAGGTAGCTACGCAAAAGTGAAATGGCGGCCAGGAAGCCTTTGGGCTTTTATCGACGCTGGAATGCTGGGATTTTTCTAGACGCCACTGACTAGCAAACTAGGAAAAGGTAGAAGCTGATTGTAGAAATAATCTTCACGCACTTCACCCTATAAATGTCGTGAAATCCTCTCCATTTCACTCATAGCTACCTAGCTATAGCATGTCCTCACCTCTGCAATGTTATTTGTTGTCCTCCGTGTGTCCATACATCTGTACTACCTCATTCAATGCAAGTTTATAAATATGTTCATATTTTGTGTTTTATCTGTAAGCCTATGTATTTTATGCTATGTATGTCTCTATGGCCCCCCGTGAAGCCGAAATGAGTTTTGTTTACATATGTGTCTGCACATTGTGTTAATGACAATAAAATAGCATATGTCCCACATTTATTTTGAATCGTATAAGACTCTTCTCCAAACTGTGTAATGCTTTTCTCAGAGTGCCGCTTTAACATAACTGGATGGCCAGATGTATTCACTCCAATTTCTCCCCTAGATTTGAGACGCGCTAGCAATTAAAAATGCTAAGCGATGGCAAAACCTATACCTAACTATGAAGCAATTATATAGTCTATGCTACTGCATACTATCTTTTCTTCAAGATCATTCCGATACTTCTATTTGTGGATTTCACAGGGAAGGCATAACTTTGTGGAAAGCAATGACGCGCATTTACGCAGATACCCACCGTTGCCTTTCACTTAGTTTTACAGCTACCAGTATGCTTTGCTTACACTTTTCTGAGTATCAGGTGTCTATATCTCGGTTTTCCCATATATGATTCGCGCAGACATATAGAAGCGTGAGATACGCTTGTATCCACCGACATAGTGCACATGAGAACTATAGTCTCTGACATGTGAACATTTCCAGCCTATTTGTTGTTGCGTAGTAAGTGTAGCTGCTTGTCTCTGAGAATAATGTGAGGACAAGCATTTGATTGTTCATCCTGCATCCTAATGTATATTGGCCCTGTTGTTTTAAAGACATATGAATGCAGCCATTGGTCTCCTCCTCATCTTCATCATCACACTATTGTTAATATAAGTGGGTGCTTTTAATGCAAAGTGGTCATCATTGCACGAACGCGTCAGATCTCCGCTCCACAGGAGAGCCATTCACACGTCTGGCCACTCCGGAGGACAGGCATTCACACGTCTGGGTACCACCGCTCAGTGGCGCACTGTCTAACTATCAAGCTATTGTATAGTCTATGCTGCTGCATACCATCTTTTCTTCAACATCATTCCGATACTTTTATTTGCTGGATTGATAGGGAAGGCATAAGTTTGTAGAAGGCAATGCACGTGCATTTACGGAGATACCTGACATTGCCTTTCACTTTACTCACTGGCTGTCATTCTGTTGGACCGTTTATACTCACTCTGTTTATACTATACATCCTGTCAATATTCTTCATATTCTATATACCTTTCCTTTTCGCACCTTTCATATTCTACATAGGCTATATACAGTCCCCTCCAAAAGTATTGGAACAGCAAGGCCAATTCCTTTTATTTTTGCAATACATTCAATACATTTGGGGTTGAGATAAAAAGATGAACATGAGACAAGAGTTCAGAATTTCAGCTTTTATTTCCTGGTATTTACACCTAGATGTGTTAAAGTACTTAGAACATAGCACCTTTTGGTATCAGACCACCCAATTTTTAGGTGAGCAAAAGTATTGGAAGAGAGAGTATTTAAGTAAATGAAAGTAAATAACACTTAATATTTGGTAGCATATCCCTTGCTTGCAATAACTGCATCAAGCCTGCGACCCATTGACATCACCAAACTGTTGAATTCTTCTTTTGTGATGCTTTTCCAGGCTTTGACTGCAGCCTGTTTCAGTTGTTGTTTGTTTCGGGGCTTTTTCCCTTCTATCTCCTCTTCAGGAGGTGAAATGCATGCTGAATTGGGTTAAGGTCTGGTGATTGACTTGGCCAGTCTAAAACCTTCCACTTTTTCTCCCTAATGAAGTCCTTTGTTGTGTTGGCAGTGTGTTTTGGGTCATTGTCTTGCTGCATGATGAAGTTCCTCCCAATTAGTTTGGACGCATTTCTCCGTAAGTTGGCAGACAGAATGTTTTTGTAGACTTCTGAATTCATCCTGCTGCTACCATCATGAGTTACATAATCAATAAAGATTAGTGAGCCCACTCCAGAAGCAGCCATGCAAGCCCAAGCCATGACACTTCCTCCACCGTGCTTCACAGATGATCTCATATGTCTTGGATCATGAGCAGATCCCTTCTTTCTCCACACTTTGACCTTTCCATCACTTTGGTAGAGGTTAATCTTGGTCTCACCAGTCCATAAAACTTTGTTCCAGAACTTCTGTGGCTCATCTCTGTACTTCTTTGCAAATTGTAATCTAGCCTTCCAATTCTTACTACTGATGAGGGGTTTGCATCTTGTGGTATAGCCTCTATATTGCTGCTCTCTAAGTCTTCTTTGAACGGTTGATGAAGATACCTTCACCCCCCTGTGGAGATTGTGATGTCACTGACTGATGTTTTGGGGTTTTTCTTCACAGCTCTCACAATGTTTCTGTCATCAACTGCTGTTGTTTTCCTTGGTCAACCTGTTCAATGTCTGTTGCTCAGTACGCCAGCGGTTTCTTTATTTTTCAGGACATTCCAAGTTGTTGTACAAGCTATCCCCAGTGCTTGTGCAATGGCTCTGATAGATTTCCCCTCTTTTCTAAGTTTCAAAATGGCTTGCTTTTCTCCCAAAGACAGCTCTCTGGTCGTCATGTTAGTTTATCTTTATAACACAAATGCAGTCTTCACAGGCAAAACCCAAGACTAAAACCAAGAGTAGACATTCAGAACTATTTATTGTTTAACATCAATCTAACAGGACACATCTGGGCAACAAGAAACACCTGTCAGTCACATGTTCCAATAATTTTGCTCACCTAAAAATTGGGTTGTCTGATACAAAAGGTGATATGTTCTAAGTTGTTTAATAAATCTAGATAAAAATACCATGAAATAAAAGCTGAATTCGGATCTGTCATCTCATGTACATATTTTGACCTCAAACTCAATTGTCTTCAGTGTATAGCAAAAACAAAGGAATTGACCTTGCTTTTCCAATACTTTTGGGGGGGACTGTATATAATACATATGTACATGTACATAATACATATGTAATAATATGTATATAATACATATGTACACTGTACTGGGCTTTACTGCTTCTTTTGCAATTCAGGTGACATGCTAACTGCATTTTGTTCTCCCAGTACTACTCTGTGCAATGACAATAAAGTTGAATCTAATGTAAAGTAAAATATAATGCTTTTTGAACATAGTAAAGCATATACATGAGCCCCACATGAAGGTTTAACATGGAACATCGCTATCAGATTTTAAAATAATTCAGTACCTACATGTGTAATAATTAACTATTGTATGTATTTCTGTGTATGGGGATGGGACGATATGAAAATAATTTTCAACCGTCCATCCCGTTTTGCCAATGGTTCACAAAAGTAGGTTATTACACAACTAACGCTTAGCCTACATTAGTGTGAAATATCCACATTATATAATACCATAACCTATTTAAAGACACTCAATTTTAGTAATAACGTATATAACCGAAATATTTTCAGCAGTAATACATAGCAATGATGCCATTTTATCTGTGTTCAGTAGATAGACACGGAGACAGTAAATCAATGATACAGTCCGGGCGCTTGTTTTCCTCCAAAAACGATGTCAGATCTATCAGGATAGATATGGCTTAGCTATGCCCAGAAGTCCTCAATAATAATAGTACTTTCAAAAATTACGCAATATCGTTGACAACTTTTCGTTACTGCTACCACAGACTCACACAGAGTGAATGCGTAAGTGAATGCGATGATAAGAGCGTTTCAGGTACGCTCACGTATAAGCAGCTATTCCAAAAGCAAAATCAGACATGTTATACATCGTTGAAAGCATACTGTCCTACTGAAGAAATGAATTGTAAATCGGCCAGACTGTACTAAAAAGGGTGACAATGCTGTAAACAACAGGTGTGGTATTAGCACAGCTGTTTTGGAAGAGTACCAGGCATCCCAAAGGAGTGTATATTTCACAAACAAATTGTCCAAGACAATATATAACCACTCAGTCTCAAAAGGGACATTTTACGCATAAAACCAATGGTAAAGGGAGTATAATTATTCAATATTTAGTCCCAGATATTGGCTGTAGAATGACATGGTATCATTTTATAAAACGTTGTCTCGTTTATTTCATTACTCAGTGAGCATCGTTTTCTGCCGTATTGGCATATCTTAGAATATTGTCGGTTTATCTTGTTGCTATGACGGAATCGATTTTGAGTGGTGAAAGAAAATTTTATGAATGCCCAGATAGATAATATTGTCCATTGAAGTTCAGACCCTCCCTCACTGATAAAAACTAGACCCTACGGTGTGGGATTACTTGCGCCATGGATGTCTTCTAGCCACTTGCCGTAAAGGAGTTTACTAGATGTCGTAACACTTCCGCACCCAACTAATAAAAAAGTCCCAAATGGTGGGCAAACAATACGTCGGACATAGGTGGTCCCAATAGCAAAGTTGTAGGCATTCAGATGCATCGTCAATGGAGTTTGTGTTGATCTGACTTATGGTGTGGGAGTTATGGCCTGTTAAAGTATGACCTTTTGTTATACGCCACCATCTGGCCGATATAGGTGATTTATAGTGCCTGAGTAGTGGGCATGGAACCCACCTACCAAATTTGGTTGGTCTACAACTTTGGTTGCTGAGCCTCAGACATTTTAGGGAGAAAACGTCCATGCCCCAACTAAAAAGTCAAATGGCGGGCAAACAATATGGCGACATAGGTGGTCCCAATGGCAAGTTGTAGAGCACGTTCAGATGCATAGGTCGATGAAGTTTTCTGTTGATCCTAACTTATGGTTGTGGGATTACGGCCTTTTACGCATGACCCTTTGTTATAGCACCACGATCTGGCGACATAGGTGATTTTAGTGCCTGAGTAGTGGGGGCCATAGGAACCACCTACCAAATTTGGTTGCTCTGGGATTTAGGGTTGCTGAGCCTCAGACACTTTAGCGGAGAAAAATAATAAGAATAATAATAACTAGACAATTACTACAGAAATTGTGAAATATGTTGCCGCCAATGACAGTCGACTTTGTGCTGAACAGAGTGAACAGTAGTAGAGTATGTTGCTATGATGTTTTGGTGGTGACTATGGTGTTTAGGTGGTGTCTAGGGTGTTGCTAGTTGGTTGCTATGGAGTTTGAGGCGGTTGCTGGGTGTTGCTAGGTGGTTCTATGGGGTTCTAGGCAGTTGCTATGGAATTCTAGGCGGGAGGAGTAGCGGTCCAAAATATGGGTGGAATAATAATAATAAACTAGACAATTCTCAGAAATTGTGAAGTGTGGTTGCCACATCGCTAAATCGACTTTGTGCTGAGACGGAGTGAACAGTGGTAGGTAGTTGCTATGATGTCTGAGGCAGTTGCTAGGGGGTTGCTAGGTGGTTCTATGGAGTTCTAAGTGGTTTCATGGAATTCTAGGCGTCGCTAGGGTGGTGCTAGGTGGTTGCTATGGAGTTTCAGGTGGTTGCTTGTGAGCTCCAGGTGGTTGCTAGGGCATTGCTAGGTGGTTGCTAGGGTATGCTAAGTGGTTGGTAGGTGGTTGCTATGGAGTTCTAGGCGGTTGCTAGGGTGTTGCTAGGCAGTTGTTATGGTGTTCCAGGTGGTTGCTAGGGTGTTGCTACGTGGTTGCTATGGAGTTATAGCCCGGGTTTCTAGGGTGTTGCTAGGCATTTCTATGGAGTTATAGGCAGTTACTAGGGGGTTGCTAGGGTATTCTAGGTGGCTGCTAGGATGTTGATGGTGGTTGCTATGGAGTTAAAGGCGGTTGCTAGGGTGTTGCTAGGTGGTTGCTAGCATGTTGCTAGGTTGTTGCTATAGTGTTGCTAGGAGGTTGTTATGGTGTTACAGGTGGTTGCTAGGGTGTTGCTAGATGGTTGCTATGGTGTTCCAGGTGGTTGCTAGGTGTTGCTAGGTGGTTGCTATGGAGTTCTAGGTGGTTGCTATGGTGTTGCTAGGTGGTTGCTTTTGGAGTTATATCTGGTTGCTAGGGGGTTGCTAGGCATTTGCTATGGTGTTCCAGGTGGTTGCTTGGGGTTGCTAGGGTATTCTAGGTGGTTGCTATGAAGTTATAGGCGGTTGCTAGGGTGTTGCTAGGCACTTGTTATGGTGTTCAAGTGGTTGCTAGGGTGTTACAGGCAGTTGTTATGGTGTTCCAAATGGTTGCTAGTGTGTTGTTGAGTGGTTGCTATGGAGTTCAGGTGGTTGCTTGGGGTTGCTAGGTATTCTAGGTGGTTGCTATGAAGTTATGGCTTTTAGGGTGTTGCTAGGCAGTTGTTATGGTGTTCCAAGTGGTTGCTAGGGTGTTGCTAGGCAGTTGTTATGGTGTTCCAAGTGGTTGCTAGGGTGTTCTAAGCGGTTGCTAGGGTATTCCAGGTGGTTGCTAGGGTGTTGCTAGGTGGTTGCTATGGGGGTTCTCGGGTTGCTATGGTGTTGCTAGGTGGTTGCTAGGGTGTTGCTAGGTGGTTGCTAGGAGTTCTAGGCGGTTGCTATGGTGTTGCTAGGTGGTTGCTATGGAGTTCTGAGGCCGTTGCTAGGGTGTTGCTAGGTGGTTGCTATGGAGTCCGAGGTGGTTGCTAGGGTGTTGCTAGGTCGTTGCTATTGAGTTCTAGGCAGTTGCTAGGTGTTACTAGGTGGTTGCTAAGGTGTTCCAAGTGGTTGCTAGGGTGTTACTAGGTGTTTGCTATGGTGTTCCAGGTAGTTGCTAGGGTGTTGCTAGGTGGTTGCTATGGAGTTCTAGGGTTGCTATGGTGTTGCTAGGTGGTTGCTAGGGTGTTGCTAGGTGGTTGCTATGGAGTTCTAGGCGGTTGCTATGGTGTTGCTAGGTGGTTGCTATGGAGTTCTAGGCGGTTGCTAGGGTGTTGCTAGGTGGTTGCTATGGAGTTCTAGGTGGTTGCTAGGGTGTTGCTGGTCGTTGCTATGGTGTTCCATGTGGTTGTTAGGGTGTTGCTAGGCAGTTGTTATGGTGTTCCCGATTGTTGCTAGGGTGTTGCTAGGTGGTTGCTATGGTGTTCCCGGGGGGTTGCTAGGGTGTTGCTAGGCGGTTGCTAGGGTATTCAAAGTGGTTGCTAGGATGTTGCTAGGTGGTTGCTATGGATTTTTGGGCGGTTGCTCGGGTGTTGCTAGGCAGTTGTTATGGTGTTCCAGGTGGTTGCAAAGGGTGTTGCTGGGGTCGTTCTATGGTGTTCCATGTGGTTGCTAGAGGTGTTGCTAGGCAGTTTTATGGTTTTTTCCAGATTGTTCTTAGGGTGTTGCTAGGTGGTTGCTATGGTATTCCAGGTGGTTGCTAGGGTGTTGCTAAGTGGTTGCTATGGTGTTCTAGGGGGTTTTCAAAGGTGTTGGGGGTGGTTGCTAGGGGCGTTATCCCGGTTGCTAGGGTGTTGCCAGGCATTTGCTATGGTGTTCCAGGTGGTTGCTAGGGTGTTGCTAGGTGGTTGCTATACAGTTCTAGGTGGTTGCTATGATGTTACAAGTGGTTGCTAGTGTGTTGCTAGGGGTTTGCTATGGAGTTTTAGGCGGTTGCTAGTTCTTACTGAGTCCAATGGCGGACCCATAGTTCTCTATGACAAACGGTTCAAATGTTATAAAAATATCAAACATCAATCAGGAAGGCGACTGATCTACACCAATGGACAAAGGACTCTCTACCATGTCCAATGAGGATTACTTTATGACGTTTTATAAGAGATGAATGGCAGAATTTCAAACCTAGAGAGACCAGAGTACTGCTGCTAGAAGACAGGGCATTGTGACATCACAGGGTGAGCAGACAGAGCATTGTGACATCACAAGGCTGAACATTCTGCCATTCATTCCTATGGGAAAAATTGCCCACAAAATTCAAATTTTTCCAAAAACCGTGCAATCTTTCCACAAAGTAATAGCACACCATTCCCGATGAAGCGCTCGATTTGACATATTGCACGTGTACGTGGTGCGAAAACCCCCGGGGGGAAAGTAGCGGCCCAAAAAATGGGCAGAAAGAATAATAATATGTGCAATAATAGTGGGGATTGCCTAAGGCAACCACACTAATAATATTGCAATAATAGTAGTGTGATTGCCTAAGGCAACCACATAATAAAAATATGTGCAATAATAATAGTGTGCTTCCCAAGGCAACCACACTAATAAAAAAATATGTGCAATAATAATAGGGTGTTTGCCTAAGGCAACCCCCTAATAAAGAATATGTCGATAATAGTAGTGTGGTTGCCTTAAAGCAACCAAACTAATAAAGAATATGTGCGAAATAGTAGTGGGTTGCTTAAAGCAACCACACTAATAAAAATATGTGGAAATAGTATTGTGGTTGCCAAAGCAACCACAACTAATAATTCCTGAGAAATTGTGAAGGTGGTGCCATAAGCAAAAGTCAACTTTGTGCTGAACAAAAAACATTTTTCTGTAGTATAAGCAGAGAAAAGAGTATTGGTGTACTATAACATCACGGCAACGAGTTTATTTGCCACACATATATTCAGATCTAAATTATTCTTCATCAAAACTTGAGATCCCCAGTGTTTTCCGCGGTATGCGGTGACAGTAGGCGAATCATAAAGCTACCCTGACATGATCAGAGGTCTTGGAAAAACCCTACGTCTCACTGCGTGATGCACCATTTAAAAAAAAAGCAAACGGGGGGGTAGGAAATTCATTTGATTGACTTATGGTTTTGCTTTAATTTCGCTCATTTAAAAAACTAAAACATTTAATTGGGCTGTAATTCAGGGGTCTACTCTGTTATTTTCTGAGACCCAAATCATAGACAGAGTAGCCTATACTGTTGCTTGAGCGAATTTCCAAGACGAAAACAGGCCGAAAATATGTGTTAAAATAGTTGCATTTCATTTTAAATACAGCTTCTGTGAATAAGTATCGGCTGGTAGCCAGTGGTAGTCAACTAGCTTCTGTAGCAGAAAAAGGGGGAAAAACAACAACATGCAAATTTGGGGTTGTGGGACTTTGCCAGCGTTGGGGTGAGAAAGCGTTGCTTTCCCTGCTACAACAGACTGAATGGTCTCATTAGAGCTGCATTAAGCAAAGTTGCCAGTGCGCTGGGATATTAAATGGTGTTACAAAATTAAAATTTGACATATAATACCATAATTAGAAAGCTTATTCTATTCATTTTAAATACAGCTTCTTGAATAAGTATCGGCTGGTAGCCAGTAGTACTAGCTTCTGTTGTAACGAGGTAAAATCAACAGACAAGCGGAGAAGTATACTTTAGCATTGGGGTGAGAAAATGTTGCTGTCACTGCTGCAAAGAATGCGCAATGCATCTATAATGAGACAAACCTTTAATACAATGGGATATAGAACGGGGATACAAAGTAAAATGTGACATATTATACATAGTTGAAAGCTTATTCTATCACCTGTTGGATCGATGAAGTGTAGATCAAACCAGTTTGTACTACAAAGTTACAGAACACTGAAAAAACAACATGTGGTATTACAAGCTGACGTCTTTCTGGAAATAAAAAACCCGGGCCAGAACTGCTGCACCGTGTTGTTGATGGCGTTGTTACTTTTAGTACAGTCTGGCTTGTTTGAAACTCGTTTATTCAGTAGGTGAGCATGGCTTTCTTAGGTATAACAACACGTCTTTTTTGGTTTTGGAATAAAACGTTTTTTAAAGGGCAACCGGTTTTCTCATCATCGCGTTCCCATTCCTCTTTGTTAACACTAGCATTCAAAAAAAGCTGGACCCTGGGAAACGTCGTCAACGAGTAATATGTTGTGAAATACTATTATTATTGAGGACTTCTGGGTATGCCTAAGCCATATGTTTGTTGAATTCCTATTGACGAAACGTTTTCATTTGTAATTTTCATTTTTGGGAAAACCGTTTTATTGGTTTCACTTCCGCTTTGGGTATGTCCTTTCCCGATGGCTAAGTCTCCGGAAACCTGTTTGAACAACACAATCCGTGCATGTACGTCTTCGTCAAGGTCTTATCTAAATTGTGGTATAAAGCCCTTTAAAACCATATGTTTGTTGATATACCTAGCTGACAGCGTTTTCATTTGTAATTTGCATTTGGAATACCGTTTTATCGCGTTCACTTCCCCCATTCCCGCTATATCCCATCCTGGCTGGTGAGACCGTGGGCGGACCGCATCACATGTGCAAAACCGACCAATGTAAAAATCCATAATTCACATTTTGTATGGCGTCACAGCCCATTCATTTTCAATGGAAAAAATTGGCCAAAAAAAGTCATATTTCTCAAAAACCGTGCAGCGAACTTTCCACAAAGTAATAGCACATGATCCCCAAATAAGCAGGTAAATTTGACATATGGCACGTGTATGTGCTGCGAAAACTCTGGGCGGAGTAGCGGTCCAAAAAATGGGTGGAATAATAATAATAAATATGTGCAATAATAATAGTGTGTTTGCCTAAGGCAACCACACTAATAATAATAATATGTGAGATAATAGTAGTATGATTGCCTAAGGCAACCACACTAATAATAATATGTGAGATAATAGTAGTGTGATTGCCTAAGGCAACCACACTAATAAATATGTGCAATAATAATAGTGTGTTTGCCTAAGGCAACCACACTAATAATAATAGTGTGTTTGCCTAAGGCAACCACACTAAATAAATATGTGGGATAATAATAAATAATAGTGTGTTTGCCTAAGGCAACCACACTAATAATCCTAACAGATACAATAGACCGCACTCTTCTCGGTCAGCGAGTCGCTTCACGCCGCACAAGCAGCCTCCCATTCGTCTATCCTGATCCTCCTAGACCTTTCTGCTGCCTTCGACAAAGTCGACCACCCCATCCTCCTGTCCTCCCTGGCAGCTATGGGGGTCTGTGGCACAGCACTAGACTGGATCGAGTCCTACCTCTCCGGTCGCTCCTTCCAAGTCGCCTGAGCTGGTGCAGTATCGGCACCTCTCCCCTTGCCACAGGAGCTCCCCAGGGCTCAGTCCTCGGTCCCCTCCTATTCTCCCTGTACACCCAATCTCTTGGTCCTGTAATCTCTGCCCATGGTCTGTCTTATCATTGTTATGCTGATGACACCAAACTCTTTCTCTCCTTCCCCCGCTCTGACACATAGGTCTCCGCTCGCATCTCTGCTTGCCTGAGGGACTTTCAGTGCTGGATGGATAACCACCATCTTAAGCTGAACCCAGGTAAGACAGAGATGATCTTCATCCCTGCTCCATCCTCTAACCTCCTTGACCTTTCTATCTCCCTAGGGACACCGTGGTTTCATCATCACCCACTGCAAAAACCTGGGGGTAGTGATGGACAACAGACTGTCCCTCTCCCAGAACATCGTGGCGGTGAGTCGAACGTGCAGGTTCTTCCTGTACAACATCGGAGAATCCGCCCCTTCCTCACCACCTACGCAACCCAGCTCCTGGTTCAAGCGATGGTCCTGTCCCGCCTGGACTGCCAGCATCCGCCATAAGACCCTGCAGCTCATCCAGAATGCTGCAGCGCGTCTGGTCTACAACCTCCCCAGACATTCCCATGTAACCCCCTGCTCACTGACCTCCACTGGTTGCCTGTTATGGCTCACATCAAATTTAAGACTTTGGTGCTTGCATACCAGGCAGCTAAGGGGTCAGCACCAGGATACATCCAGAGGATCATCAGACTCTACACACCAGCCAGACCTCTCCGTTCTGCCACCTCTGGATGCTTGGCACCTCCCCCTCTTTGTGTCTGTACTTCCCGCTCGTGTCTGCTGTCTGTCCTGGCCCCTCGCTGGTGGAATGACCTTCCCGTGGCGGTCAGAACAGCAGAGAATCTGACTACCTTCAAGCGCAGACTAAAGACTCATCTCTTCAGGCTGCACCTCTCCCCACCCTCCCTAGCCTCTAGTTTAGCTGAATGTACCTAGTTAGGCTAATGCGATCATGTTAGTTTGTACTTGGCAGGATTGTTTGTTTGTTTCCTGAACAGGTTACCCTACAGGTTTGGAGTCCTGATCTATGTGGTCACTTCTGGCACTACGATCTTTACTTCACTCTAGTGTGTTTTTTCTGCACCTCTGCACCTTGAACTGATGCGCTTGTTGTACGTCGCTTTGGATAAGAGTGTCTGCTAAATGCCTGTAATGTAATGTAATAGGGTTCCACCAGCTTCGCTGCTTGGACCTCTAATAATAATAATAATAATAATAATAATAATAATAATAATAATAATAATAATTAAAGCCGCAAGCGGCGTTGGGAGGGGTCCAAGCATTGGCACTATCGCGCCCCCTATGGAGCGATTTTTAAATGGCTTTGTCCTCATGATCATATACCTTCACCCAACCTATCTACTGAATATCATGATAAGCAATGGATTGGAATATGTGTCTGACGTAGCAAAATATTGACGACTTATGGCCAATTTTGTGCTAAGAGACGCTGGCGGATGACTTCGTTGCGTCGCCATGGATGTGTCCTGGCCGCTTCCCGTAAAGGTCTTTACTATGTTGTAACACTTAAATGGCATGTTGTAACACTTAGATGGCCCGGTGTGTATGCACAGCTGCAGCGCTTCCATGCCGCAACTAAAAAGCGTCACACTAGTGTTGTCACGATACCAAAATTTTGACTTTGATACCGATGCCAGGTTTAGTATCATGATAATTGATACTGAAACAATACTGATTCAATACTCGGTACCTAACGATACTGAAATTACCTTAATTGATCAGAAACGTAATGTCCAGAAGGGTTGACCTCATTTTGAATTCACGGTTTATTAAAAACCTGCTTTATTAACAACCTTTAAGTTGAAGCCTGTTCAGCATATCAATAAGCATAGGCCTATAGTGTTACAACACTAAACCATAGAAAACTATATGAAATATATTTTAAAAATTAAACAATTGCAAAGTAAATTTTATAAATCTTTTAACAGGTCTTTCACTTTTAAATAAATCTAAAAACAGCATATTTCAATAGCAATACGGCATCTTCCTATAATAAAATATTTACAAATTAGAACACCTATTGCTACTGAAGTCAACTGAGTCTAAGCTTGCGCTGTATCAACCACGAAGAATGCACAAGCGCAGGTCACCTCACTTGCCAACCTTAGTTGCTACTGCCATGTAGCGATTCGGACAAATTACACTTTTCATTCTCTCAATCAGTAATGCGGGAGACAGTTGCCTGGCGTTTACATTTGACACAAAACTACCGAACGTCGGAAAATTCTAATAGCGAACCGTTTTTTATTTAATTTAAGTACCGAAAAAGTGCTGAAGTTTGGGTATACCGTGCAACAGTACGTCAGGCACATATTCCAATCCATTGCTCAGCTTAGCAGAAAATGCACATTTCAGAGTGCCTCAGAGACAGATAGAATAATAACACATAAATACACATTTCAAATAATAAATACGACATTGAGAAAAAACGAAACAAAAGACGAGATATCAAGTCGCGACCTACGCGCAGAGCAGCCTACCGTTTTATTTATGTAGACACTGGCATATAAGAAAATTTTCGGTTACGCTGACCTATAAAACGCTATTCCAAAAGCGAAATCAGACATGTTATACATCGTTAGAAAGCTTATACTCTCACCTACTGAATAAATTAATTGTCAATCAAGGCAAATTGCACTAAAAAGGGCAACAACGCCGTAAGCAACAGGTGTGGTATTACGCACAGCTATTTTTGAAGATAGCCCAGGCGTCACAAAAGCGCGTAGCCTATATTTCACAAACGGATTGTCCAAGACAATATATGACCTCTCATTCGCAAAAGGGACATCTCTACGCGTAAAACCAGTGGTAAGATTGTATATTTATTCAATGTGTAGTCCCAGATATTGAATGTAGAATGACATGGCATAATTTTAAAAAACTTTGTCTCGTTTATTTTGTTATTCAGTGAGCTGCTGTATTGGCATATTTTAGGGCTAATGTCGGGTTTATCTTGTTGCTACGGAATATTACATTACATTACAGGCATTTGGCAGACGCTCTTATCCAGAGCGACATACAACAAAGTGTATAACCATAACCAGGAACAAGTGTGTCGAAAACCCTAGAGGGCAGTAGCCTACCGTTTCAAGTGCAGGGAACAACCGCATAGTTCACCTTGGACCCTGTAGGTTAAACTGATTAACACTAACACAAACAAGAACAGTAACAATGCAGTCTATGTAAAAATACAAGCAATAGTTAAGACTAGTTAAGTCACCTACGAAACAACTACCTAGTTACAACCCTAACCTTACAGTCAATGTAGAGATTAAATTGAGAATACGATTTCTCTCAGCATAATGACGGATTCAAAGACTGAACGAACTCACCCGATACTGTCTTCAAATGGATCCATGCCAAAGAAAAGTAATTATTCATCCTCTCAAAAAGCTTGTACTAACAAACCTTTAATAGCCTAGCATGCACTCTGGCTGGCACTGTCTTCCATTGCTTCCCCGACATTCAGACCCTCGCCTCACTGATAAAAACTAGACCCTACGGTGTCGGATTACTTACGTCGCCATGGATGTCGCTTGCCGTAAAGAAGTTTACTAGATGTCGTAACACCTAGATTTGGAGCTCCAGCTCTTCCGCACCCTAACTAATAAAAAAATCCAAATGGCGGACAAACAATATGGCGGACATAGGTGCATCGGTCGATGAAGTTTTGTGTTGCTCTGACTTACGGTGTGGGAGTTATGACCTTTTAAAGTATGACCCTTTGTTATAGCGCCACCATCTGGCCGACATAGGTGATTTTTAGTGCCTGAGTAGTGGGGGGCCATAGAAGCCCACCTACCAAATTTGGTTGGTCTACAACTTATGGTTGCTGAGCCTCAGACATTTTAGTGGAGAAAGCTTCCACGCCCCAACGAAAATTTCAAAATGGCGGGTAAACAATATGGCGGGTAAACAATATGGCGGACATAGGTGGTGCCAATGGCGAAGTTGTAGAGCACGTTCAGATGCATAGGTCCATGAAGTTTTGGGTTGATCTATCCTATGGTGTGGGAGTTATGGCCTTGTACGCATGACCCTTTGTTATAGCGCCACCATCTGGCCGACATAGGCGATTTTTAGTGCCTGAGTAGTGGGGGGCCATAGGAACCCACCTGCCACATTTGGTTGCTCTAGGACTTATGGTTGCTGAGCCTCAGACACTTTTAGCAGAGAAAAATAATAAGAATAACAATAATAATCCTAACAAATACAATAGGGTTCCACCAGCTTCGCTGCTTGGACCCCTAATAATAATAATAATAATCCTAACAGATACAAATAGGGTTCCACCAGCTTCGCTGCTTGGACCCCTAATAATCCTAACAGATACAATAGGGTTCCACCAGCTTCGCTGCTTGGACCCCTAATAATCCTAACAAATACAATAGGGTTCCACCAGCTTCGCTGTTTGGACCCCTAATAATAATAATAATCCTAACAGATACAATAGGGTTCCACCAGCTTCGCTGCTTGGACCCCTAATAATAATCCTAACAAATACAATAGGGTTCCACCAGCTTCGCTGCTTGGACCCCTAATAACTAAATGTAAAGTGGGGAATAAAAACATAGAGCAGGATTACTTTATGGGTGGTACAAAATTAGATTGTGCACATGTAGGAAAAGACTTGGGAGTAATAGTTGATCAAAGCCTATCAGGGTCTGGTCAATGTGCTTTAGCAGTAAAAAAAAAAAAAAAAAGCCAACAGGATGCTGGGATACATAGCCAGAAGTATTGAGTATAAATCTAAGGAGATCATACTCACCCTATACAATACCCTTGTCAGACCACACTTAGAGTACTGCGTGCAGTTCTGGGACCGTACTACAAGAAAGATATAGAGGCGCTGGAACAGGTCCAAAGACGGTCAACCAGATTGATTCTGGGTATAAAAGATAAGTGTTATGAGGAAAAGCTTTGGATGCTTGGACTTTTCAAGCTTAGTAAAAGGAGACTTAGGGGAGATTTGATTGAGGCTTTTAAATTTATTAAAGGGATTGATAGGAACTACAGGAAATTATTCAAGTTGAGTTCGGTTAGCAGAACGAGGGGGCATAAATGGAAACTGGCGAAGGGTAAATTTCACACAGACATTAGGAAATATTTTTTCATACAGAGAGTGGTTATTGTGTGGAATAGCTTGTCTGGACATATAGTGGAGGCAGAAACACTGCGGGTATTCAATTCCCGGCTTCATACAGTGTTAGATACTATCTAGCTTTAAGGTAAACTAAGCATTAAGTACAGTTTAGCGGTAGGAATAGACAAGCAGTGTTGGGCTGAATGGCCTGTTCTCGTCTTACGTTATGTTATGTTATGTTATGTTAAATCAACTCTTACAGAGTACGTATGGTCCCACTCTGGTACAGACTGGGCCTATATGCACTCTGTTAGAAATGAATTGACAGTAGACATTTTGCTGTGTGGAGCCAAGTCCCAGCAAATCCTTGAGGAGAAACTGTTTCAATCTGAAAGAGATCTGCATTTAGGGCAAAGATTAATTCATGTTCCACATTACAATGAACTAAAGCACATAGCAAAAACTTTAGGTTACTATCGTAACCCCGGTTCTCTGAAACATTGAGTGGAGAGATCCACCTATGGGGAATGACATCCGGTCATGACTCCTCAGAAGCATCCAATTGCACCAAGTCTGGCTCTGACAGACAATAGCGCATCCAATGCTACAGGAGGCACCGCCCTATGCTCACAGCTGAGAAACTGTCAGGCCAGCAAGGGCAGCCTCCCCCCTTGAGGGGAGGGTGTGTCTGGCACATCCCATGTAAGGAAGTACTAAACACAAAGCAGGTGAGGGGAGATGCGTGAGCTTCACACAGAGCTCACCCCCAGAACTGCGTGGGCTACCGGATTCCTGGTGACGTCCAGGCGGTAGAAGTGTCCAGGTATGTGGAGAAGCTCAGCCTGCAGCTGAACAAATCTCCTGCAAGGAGACCCCACGGAATTGGGCCCGCGTAGAATGCCCCTCGTAGAATGAGCCCTCAGGCCCGAGGGGGGGTGTTATCCCCTTTGAGTCATATGCCATAGCAATAGCTTCCACAAGCCAATGAGACAGCCGTTGCTTAGAAATGGCTCTCCCTTTGCAGGGCGGGCCCCTGGCTGGTCGCTCTTTCTGAAAGCCTTTCTGAAAGTTGCTTGTGTCTACAATTTATTACAAAAATCTGGATACAGCATTTATGCACCTCTTCTCTAATCCCATACACTCACTCACATAGATTATATAGGGCCCAGGGTCTTACCTGAAATTATAGGAGCTAACCGGAAAATGTCAGAGTTCATTCGCTCATAGGGAGAATCCTCCAGTACGCCATTTCCTGAAAATGGCATTAAAATCTGTAAAAATAAAACTAACAGATACTTGTATAACAATACACTACATGAATACAGCCAATTTCTATAATGAATAAGTCTAACTTGTGATGAAAAAATGACTTGAAAAATATGTATTGAATTAAATATTGATATTTAAGTTTTATTTCATATTTTCATTTATAGGTCAAAATCTTGATACACACTGTGAATTGATTAGTTATTGATATGTAAAAAATGTATTTGCTAATCCATAACCCTTAATTTTTTGTGTCATTTGTAGTCAATTCCACTGTTCCACAGGTGTACCTCTCTGTCAGCTTTCCCTTGGTGGTGGGAAATTTTTTTAAACATTTTCCTCAACAAATTTCAGGTTTTCTTTTTTTAATCCTAATAATAACAGTAATACGTACTTACCTACTACTATTACTACAAATAATAATAATAGTTTTCGGAACCACTGGAAAACACCAAGGATTGACCTAGACATTCTTTCCAATTGAAAAATTATGTCAAAGGAATACATTTTCATAAATCTAAAACGTTTGCGTGGCTGTGTTCTCCGTTTTGAAAGAATGTGGCGCGCTCGAGCATTTTAGAATTATTCTGTGTATGCAGCTGTAATTGCATCAGACAGTTGGGCCGTCAGTAGGCTATAGCTAATTAGGCATATTGTTTAACAACATGGACTGTGCGCGACGCCGATGGCGTTTGTTTGCCGAGGTCTGCTTACTGCCGTGATAGCTAGTGAGTGCCCAAATTGGTACACGTCTTAATTTAAATGTAGGCTATCGGCTTTATCATTGGTCCAACCCCCCCCGCATTCAATCATGAATTCTAATCCAATTGCTGAAGCAGCCTCCCAGCTGTAAGTAAAGAAATCCGGTCTGAACGACTTATAACAGTAACCGGACAAAGCAGATTGATGATGACAAACTGCACTTTACGCACAGACGTGGACGTCTTTTTGTTGCTGAAATGTACATGACTGCTGTTAAAGTGATTCTTGAGAGGCATAGGCTATGCTATGTTAGGGCAAATAGTAGCGGCGTGAAAAAACTTAAGCCAGCATTTACTCTGGATGTGTTGAGTTCGCGTAGGCCTACCTAGTAACGTCTGGTATATACTCCAGTAAATGCGCAAGCAGTTCTTTTCTTTCTTCATGCCCCGTTTATATCTGCAGTTATAGAGCGGACTCTGCTTGATAGCTTCCATCGCGCTTCTCCACTCGTCCTCCGCTTCGGGTCCCACCAACATGGTGAAATTGCTCTCTTTCCCTAAAGAGGACAGCCCGTCTCCTTCAGACACTGTTCGCTCGCTTTCACGCAGTCCAGTCACCCATGCACCCTGTTTTCCCCACAGTCTTCGCTTTAGCTAGCAATAGGTTATAGCCAGTGACCGCAGTCTACTTTCATGCAGAGGATTCTACTTTCAGATAATTCTTCATTTAAAGATCGTGTGTTGAGCGGCTGTGGAAGTTTTTGCATGTTCTCGTAGCCAACAACGAAACGCAGAACCGCATTTAATGCGCTGCTTCAACCAAACGTAATACTTCATTAATATTCATTATGGTCATTGGACTGACGTAATGTTTACACCGATTATAGGAACTTTCGGCTACTATAGGGGGTGATCGCCTATTTTGGAGTGAATTATAGGCTAGTTATTTTATTTAAGTTTGCGCCACGACATCACCTATAGGCTACAGGCTGGATTTCTGATGCAGGTAATATGTGATTTAACCTAGATGAATGTGTAAATTCAATGAACGAAGAATGCGTACACACTCATATTAGCCTCGATATTAGTCTCGTAACTTGAATCTCATGAAAAACACGTTCTCAACGTACAAAAATGCCAAGTTACTCACACATACAAGACATGCACCGTCTATAACTCATTCATTCAGACTGCCAAAATCCAGGCCTGCCATTAAAACTATTGAGTAAAGAAAAGCAACTCTACCCAATATTTTCTCATTGTCCGATACTTTGTGCTACAGCCCGTCTCCTTCAGACACTGTTCGCTCGCTTTCACGCAGTCCAGTCACCCATGCAAGCCAGCACACCCTCCTCGGCAGACAGTAGCACATCTGTGTGGGAATAATAATAGGCTACTAATAATGATACTACACAGTAGAATGTCCAGTGTTAATAATCACAGCACATATGAGTGTAATAGGGACTATATGCACTCTGTAAGAGTTTATTAAACCCTGAACATTTTACTGTGTACTACTACCACTACTACTAATGACAAGAACAATAATAATCACCACCATCATCGTTATCATCATCACCATCATCATCATACACATTACAAATGAGAAAAAATATATTATAGTGACTCCTCAATGACAGATGGACACTTTTTTAGAGTGCCTCTTTAAACTTGCGAGTGTCCAGAAACTGTTTCCACCTGTTTATGTCAAAAAATTGTGCAAAAATAGTTGAACATTATATATTGTCATTCACAGTGTATGACCGCTATATCCGGAACTATGATATACTACAATGTTAAGTAAGACATTCTGAGTTCAAAAAGGGCTGAAATTATGTTATTACATTACATTACATTACAGGCATTTGGCAGACGCTCTTATCCAGAGCGACGTGTTATCAGCAACTTACCCAACACGGGCAACATGACGTATAAAGCTGTGATAATCATTGCGTTTTCTGCCCGTGGGAATTGAAAGTGTTGTACAGCGGTTTATTTGAAGACAGGAAGGGATTAGAATTTCAGTTCCACAGATAGATCCACTTTGTCCCACTTCAGATCCATTGAGACTCCGTTTAAAAGCAGGGTGCCCCACATGCATTCAGGAGATTTCAAACAATTAACTGGTTCTTAGATCACCTCGACCAGCCCTGAGCAACTGAGACACCCGAGATCCCGTACAGATCGTAAACGAGCTACTAAATTTATATGAGCTAAAAAAGCCAAATAAACAAAGCAAACGCGCAAGTGGTCTCCGAATTACGACTGTCCAAGATTTCAGACGCGCTCTGAACATTCACTGACACGCAAGCCACTGTAGTGAATTTCAGCTTTAACCCCAACCAAGCAGCAACTGTTGGTGACTCGCCGCATGCTCCTCCAAGAGAACACTGAGATGGCAAAGCGCTCCGTTTACCCTTTTGATTTCTTACTCAGATACTGTTTTTCCCACAGTCTTCGCTTTAGCTAGCAATAGGTTATAGCCAGTGACCGCAGTCTACTTTCATGCAGAGGATTCTACTTTCAGATAATTCTTCATTTAAAGATCGTGTGTTGAGCGGCTGTGGAAGTTTTTGCATGTTCTCGTAGCCAACAATGAAATGCAGAACCGCATTTAATGCGCTGCTTCAACCAAACGTAATACTTCATTAATATTCATTATGGTCATTGGACTGACGTAATGTTTACACCGATTATAGGAACTGTAGGCTACTATAGGGGGTGATCGCCTATTTTGGAGTGAATTATAGGCTAGTTATTTTATTTAAGTTTGCGCCACGACATCACCTATAGGCTACAGGCTGGATTTCTGATGCAGGTAATATGTGATTTAACCTAGATGAATGTGTAAATTCAATGAACGAAGAATGCGTACACACTCATGTTAGCCTCGATATTAGTCTCGTAACTTGAATCTCATGAAAAACACGTTCTCAACGTACAAAAATGCCAAGTTACTCACACATACAAGACATGCACCGTCTATAACTCATTCATTCAGACTGCCAAAATCCAGGCCTGCCATTAAAACTATTGAGTAAAGAAAAGCAATTCTACCCAATATTTTCTCAATTCTTTCAGGTCACTTGGCCCTGTGTGTATAAGCATACAGTACATGAACAGGCCACACATATGTGGATGGCTTTCTCACAGTCAAGATTGATTGAATAGGCATCTATATGTCCAATTTGTATTGGTATGTATGTATTTCGCTGCCCAACCTTTCTGTTGCGTGAATGATTGTATGTTTCTTGGTATAAATGTCTGTTCGTAAATGTGAATGTAACATGCTGCGAGGGAAATGTCCCCATGGGGATAAAGAAGCTCTCTATGTATGTATGTACAATATGTATTTTACATGCAGTATTTATTGTACGTAGCAAATATACAAAAACTTGTACATTTACTCAAATTCAGTTCAGAAGCAAGTATAAACATATGTTTTCTGGAGAAATGTGCTTCCTGTAGTTACTCACCAGCAGTTTTCTACATGAATTTCAATGTGTTCCATGAGGCAATTGGAAATATTTGACACTTTGATCTGACACAAAGTTTGCATGACATTGTAAAATGGTAAGATTACAAAACACAGGGCCAAGTGACTTGAAAGAATTGAGGAAATATTGGGTAGCATTGCTTTTTTATAGGTGGGCAACTTGGGTGCAGTTTCGTCACTAGGAATGGTGTCACCCAGTGCGCTCGACGGGGGAACGGTGCTATTATTAGCATAAATGCTATTATTATTACAATTTTCCTAATAGGAAAAGGAGCGGTGTTGGCTTTCGTGCCTGGGTGCGTTTTGTGCAGGTGGGAGGGGACTTCACTGCTGCATTTGTTACAAAATACTCCTGCCGGTATTAGACAAGCAATACTAGTTTTGTTATAGCCTGATACATGATAGCAAGCTTTACAATGTTGTGATGTGAACACAGCGTTAATATCGTTAGCTAACGCCCGTAGATACGTGTTCATTCTACAGTCAATATCTGTGACTAAATATTGAATAAACATACAACCTTACCAACCGTACATTACGCGTAGAGATGTCGCTTTTGAGTGGTCATATATTGTATTGGACAATCCGTTTGTGAAATATACGCGCATTTGTGACGCCTGGGTGCCTTCCAAAATATCTGTGCGTAATACCACACGTGTTGATTACGGCGTTGTCCCCCTTTTTAGTATGGTCTGGCTTGATTGACAATTCATTTATTCAGAAGATGAGAGTATAAGCTTTCTAACAATGTATAACATGTCTATTTTTGCTTTTGGAATAGCGTTTTATAGGTCAGCGTAACAAAATATTTTCTCATAATCGCATTCACTTACGCACACTCTGTGGTAGCATTAAAAGAGGCTGCACCTAATGAAACGTGGTCAACGATTTTTCGTAATTTCTTGGAAAATGCTATTATTATTATTGAGGACTTCTGTGCATAGCTAAGCTATATGTTTGCTGATAGACCTAGCTGACATCATTTTCTGGAGCAAAACAGAAGCGAATAGAACAGTATCATTGCTTTACTGTCTCTGTCTCCATCTACTGAACATAGATAAGATTTCATCATTGCTATGTAAGTATTACTGCTCAAAATATTTCGGTTATATACGTTATTTTAGAAATTGAGTGTCTTTAAATAGGTTAGTGGTATTATGTAATGTTGAAATTATATCTATGTTTCATCTTAAACCTTCATAAGGGGCTCATATGCTTTACAATGGACAAAAAAGCATTATATTCCTTTTTGGAGAGATTCTGGATTTGTTTCTGGACCCTTAGCTATTTTAGACCAGTGCTAATAATTTAGACATTTTGGGTAGATTTGGAGATGCTGGGTACACGGCTTAGTTTTTGCTTCATAGATCTTTAGTAGTTCTACATATCCACCCTTAGATTTTATGAACTTGTGGTCAAGAAGTTTTTGATCCAGGACATGTATACTTTAACCCGCAATCTCACAGTATTTCATTGCAAACTAAAAAAGGAGCAAATTAATTTTAGATTTTTTGCCTTGACCATTGCATTTGAGGCACTTTATTTCTTACAAAATTATGAATATAAAGTAATATAAGCTAGTATTATAAATGGTACAAATGTATTGCTTCATTTAAGACATTTTTCTAGTCTCTGTGGTGTTCACATCTGGAGTTATAAAGCTTTAAATATGGTAATCCCTAAATGGACAAGGATTTACAGGTACTCTAGCGGGGGAGTGGTTGGGGTGGAGTTAACTAGCTATTGTTCCCACCCATTATCTCCCTGTGAGAAGTGTGAAAAGTTCAAGATCTTTCAAGGGGATTTTCTCTGCTACTTGATTTTAGGAGTACCAACATTCAAATAAGCATATCTTCTTCAACTATTTTCAGATTTCAATGTATGACACATCATTTGAAAGTTTATAATCTGCACTTTCATAATCTGTAAACAACTGAAAAATGACCTTGCCCTACTTGCGGACCTAAATACCAGCACCTGTCACATATTACATCCCCTTGACATGTTTGGTATGGACGTATTCAGGGAAATCCAGGAAATCTCCTTTTCCCAATTTCCCCACTAATTGTTTTGACAACAGCCCCCAAACGGTGGGGCCCTAAATCCCAGATTTTATCATTAGTCCAGGTTAATTTATGGCAATGCCGCCTAGATCAAACGCGGGATTTGGCTTAAAAGGAAGGGAGACAAAGCAAACAAGGAAGATCGTAATCGACTTCCCACACTGCACATACTCTGTGTTCTGTGCGTAGCTGAACAGGGAAGATCGCAATCGACTTCCCACACGGCACATACTCTGTGTTCTGTGCGTAGCTGAACAGGGAAGATCGCAATCGACTTCCAACACTGCACAGGCTCTGTGATTTCGTGTGTAGCTAAACAGGCTGGGTAAGAACTTTTTACTCTGTATTTATGTTTTAAAAACCTTCCATATTTTAAATTGACTGTGAATTTGAAGCTAATGACCTACCTGCCTGTTAAATAAATTCTTCTTATTTTTAACTTGCGTGGTCTTCATGACTCTAATCCATTTGATCTTCTTTTCAGCCGAAATTCCAATTAAATACTCAGGGGAACAATTATGACTAGGACCTACTGATCAGAGTTTCTAGTACAGCGAAAGTCTTTAGTGAGGTCCTCAAGTTAGATAGGCGACCACGATCTGCCCGCTAACGGGATTGGTGTTGTATTGGTTCTGGTGTTTTGGCTTAAGAGGACCCATGGGCGTTATACGCCGGTTCTTGTCAAATTCGCATTAAGGAGCCCGATAGATACACACTGTCCTGGGCTCATAACTATCTATGCACAAAGGAAGGCATGTATTATGGTGGTCAGCCTCCTACCCTCTGTAGGCTTCACCGAACTGAGATTTAACAATAGTGCTAAACCCAGGAGCATATACTGAGGAATGATGGCACAAGATAGAGTCGAGTGTAACCACTCCAAGTTCCACGTATAGTTAAAACCAAATTTTAAATTCTAATTTCATTTGGAGTCAGATTATTACGAAAGTAAAACCTAGTAACTGTTACGCTTACTTGCAGCGGTCATAGATATATTTGATGTGTTGTTCCGCTCATTTGTGAGTATTCTGATGCTCCCATTGGAATATTGACAGTTCGGCGAAAGATCCGATGTATCTCTGATGACAGCATAGCCCCGTTTGTGAACGGAGAGTAACCAGAATGTTACTGGTCCGTTTCAGGCCAGTCTTAAGCGGGATATGAAGCAAAGCATTCATATCTGACCCGTGGCAACGGAACCAGTGCATTCTTAAGTATAATTGTGCCCTGTTCTTACGAACAGAGAAAAATAAATAAAAACATCTCCGGTTTTGAATCACACCAGCCAGGGGAAAACACGCGGTGCCTTCCCCTCCAGCTACAAACCCTCATTGGTCTAGCTGTGAGGTGTTTACAGTTCTCATAATTGGTCCTGGGGGCTCCTTATATTGGTATATTGGCTTTTCTCCATTGGTTTTGGTGATCTACAAGAAAGAAAAAAAAATTAGAAATTCAATGTACATTATTTTTGTCTTGCACCAGGTGGAAAACTTGCTCTACAAAGTGCATTGTCATATTTACACGCCTGCAGATCAGTTATTAAAATACTTGGTAGATTTGTTAATCACCGCTGACAGTGTTAATATTTTATTCGTTTAAAAACGTGTTTCCTGTAGCCTAAAGAGGGGTGTACTGAATGATCTCTGTTTACAGAGCATCTGCTGTAGTGTATAGATCAATTGCGAAATAATCCAAAAGTTAGCAATGGTGCAAAAACAGAAGAGCAAGACACGTGGAAGCAATGTCAGGGAGAAAGACAAGTTTTCTGAACAGCAGCTAGAACTCTTGGTGAAATTGGCCAATGCTAACTTGTTGAGGGAGTCTAAATTTGAGACATTGAAATACAAACTCAGATATGGAACTCATTCATACGTAATGTCAGTACTGTAGGTGTTTTTGACTCAAAGGAGCAGATGTAAAAAAAAATGTAATGATCTTAAAAGAAGGACCAAAGAAAAAAGTCTTTAACTCAGACATCAGGTGCAGGGATCCTACAGTTGATCAGATTCAATGGAACGTAGTGTAATCTATGATCATCAAAGTGTGACACTGCTGTGTTGCTAACTCAATTGGCTAACTCAATTACACCATTTTACAAACATAGTTACATTTAGTTTATTATATACATTGTGTCACATAGCCTATGCCTAATAATATCATTTGCAGTGACACAAAGCAGCAATTTGATTTATCACTTTGGAAAATTCCATTGCCAGTGGTTTTCAGGCAACGTTTAAGGGAGCTGTCCAATGGTTTGAAACTGACTGCTATTCATATTGTACTACTGTGTCGGCTCCTGCCCACGATTGTAACTGTCCTATTGCAACAAACAGGTCTTAGAGGGGGAAGGGGCGCAACATTAGCTCCCAAGTACAATAATATGTTACAATGATTTGGCCTCAGGTTCAGTGCTCTTAATAAAGCTGGATTTTTTTAGGGAGGATCACACCAAGTTCCATCTATTTTGCATTAATTAACATATGATGCTGTACCTCATCTTAGTTGTTTGTTGTTTGCACAATGTATTTTAAAAACTCCAAAAAACAGGTCTTGGAGCCAGGATATCTCTGAATGCGGAAATAAAATTTAAAGGCTGCTTTCACTCACACCAGTTCAGCAAGTGCTGATTCAGTAACATTCATTGGAAAATTGCCTGTCATTCTGCAAGGGCTTAATTTTAATGTGGTACACAATGAATGGTGCAGGAAGAGTAATGACTAAGAAGGGGAACCATTGGTTGAATGACCAGCAAATGGACCTCTTCAGTATTTCTTGGAACAGCTTACTATCTCAGTTTATAGAACTAGATTGTTTTGAATGAATTATTTTTTTTAAACGTAGCATGGTTTAAGGGCAAATAGGAGTTGGTCTGGCTATTTGTCTCCATACAATTAAATTGCCTACTTAAATTATAGCCGAATACAAACTACAGATGGCAGGTTCAATGTCATCTTCGTCTTCAAGCAATTCTGGTATTGAGTCTGTACGGACATGTCTCTTTTAACCAAAGAAAAAATGTTTGTGCCCTGGAATTGATTACAACTCTTGCAATAGTGCTAAGCTTTTGGCCAGTTGACTTTTGTCAGAAAATGTTCTTGCTGAAAGCTAAGCACTATTGAAAGAGGCTGGCGCTCTAGCTCAGTGTGCCAAAGTTTTTACTTTATTTTTATATTGTTTCTTCTTTATTGAACTTGGGGGTATTTTACTGTTGTACTGTTATTCTTAAGAACCACATATTCTATTGGACCTCATGTCCACTGCAATGGATATTCAATCAAAAACTATTTTTGAACATATTTTCACAGCGACGTGTTTTTTCATCCAAAAACTAAAATACATTAAAAATTTTCTCTGCCGGGTCTCAGGAGGGTATACCGTCTCTCTTAACCAAAAAAAGTGTACTCTTGGATAGAAGATCTGCATTCTTGCACGCCTAACATGTTAGGTTAGTGTGTTCTTGTAACTATGATGGCTGCCATCGTCATTAATAAGTTCACATATTGCCTGGCTTTTACATAGATTGGTCATCATAAAAAATCCACGTGTATTACCAGTGGTGATTTGCAATCAACAGTGTGAATTGAACACGCCCTGTATTGAGCTCCATTTGCAATGTTGTTATTTTTACACTGTTTTTATGTAGATACTAAAATTTTAATATGCAGCAACTCTTTCTCTGGTAAAGCAATTGGTGGCGTTTTAAAACCAGTGTTATGTGACTTGTGACATTTTAATGGGCATCACTGTGCTTTCGAGTTTTTGTCTGTGGCTGATGAATGCCCACTGCTATGATAATAGTACAATATTATCTGACTGAAAAATGTCCACTGCTGTCCAACAGAGATGGAGCACATGGCGCAGGGCAATGCAGGAATTCTGTCCTTGCAGGCAAAGAGGATGGCCCTGCAGGGGGAGCTCTCTGAGTTCGAGAGACGTGTCGAAGGTCAGAGGTCATGGAGAGCCATCATGTGCCATAGTCATGGACCAATCAAAAAGCTTTTCTCAGAATTTCCGAGCACTGGGCTGCAGCACAGTATTGCGCCTCATGGTTTAGAGTCTGGTCCGTGCTCGCACCGGCTGTGGCCACCCGCTCTACAGAGTGGTGCACATTTGCTTTAGCATCAACTAGAGAGGGAAGGAATTTGGTGAGCAGGTAATTCCCTGTCTCATCACAAAAGTGACTCTCCTATGGCCAGATGGGATGTCTATGTACCTCTGACTATACATTGAAACTGTTGAGAAGCAATGACTGACAACATTTTAGAGGAGAGTGAGTGCTTTCTGCTTCATTCAATAGAATGATTGGGAATCAAATTCAATATAATTTGGAGAACAAAACAATGTAGGCCTATGTATTTCATATCATGCACCCCTCAGCAAAACACTAGGAGTGCATGATATGAAAATTCTTCACTCTTCTGGAAAGGCTTTGTACTAAATGTTGGAGCATTGCAGCAGGGATTTGCTTCCATTCAGCCAGAAGGGCATAAATTAGGTGCGGCAGTGATTTTGCAATTAGACCTGGCTTGCAGTTGGTTTTCCAATTCATGCCAAAGGTGTTGGATGGGGTTGAGGTCAGGGCTCTGTGCAGGCCAGTCAAGGTCTTCCACACCGTTCTCGACAAAACCATTTCTATATGGACCTTGCTGTGTGCCCAGGGGCATTGTCATGCCGAAACAGGAAAGGACCTTCCCCAAGGTGTTGGGGAAGCACAATATCATATAGAATGTGATTATATGCTGTAACATTAAGATTTGCCTTCACTGGAACTAAGGTGCCTAGCCCAAACCACGAAAAACAGCCCCAGACCAATGTGTGTCCAGATATTTTGGTCATATGGTGTTTTTGCATTATATGAGCCCTTGACCATAATCTTAGTTTAGTGATTGATCCCAATAAATTTGTATTAAGATATTAATTGTAATGAATTACATTAACTGTGTAGATGCAAACCCCAATAAGTCTGTGCATCCCTACAAAATACTTATTCTTTCAATGAGCTGGTTACAGATAACCCATATTACCTTAATTGCATGGGCCAGTGAATTTTCACTTTCCGAGGGTTAGTACAGGTGGAGTATCACAATGCTCTACTCTTGTCTGTGCCATAAATACCTTGGAAATACTACTGTGACTTACTGTATGTGTATTATTTAATATTATTTAAAATTGAAACATTAACCATATTTCATATTAAAATAATGTGACACGGGCACAATAAATAATGTTTTTATTGTATTGATTTTTGATGTAGTTCTGAGTGTAGTGTCTCAGATTTGTCTGTGAGTCTGCGGCCATTGGAATGTTAGATGCAAATTCCCTTGTGTGTGTGTGTGTGTGTGTGCAGACGTGGACACACAGCTTGGGGAAGCGGAGGCAGTCACAAACTGTCTGAAAGCGGAGAGAGCAACAGTCAGTCAGAGGCCATCAATCGACAGTGCGTTTGTTATGTGAGCCACAGCAGAGTCTCCCTGGTGATACTGTATCTTATCAGTAGGGCACCAATTTATCCTGGGCTTTTTCTCACATGAAATTCGATCATCCCACTGCCAGAGGGCGATAGGGCCTTTTTGCTAGTCAGTTAGCACATTGCCCCTACACCAGTAATCTACATCAATTGCCACTAATTAATCACGCGCAATGACACACATAGTGCAGTGCATAGACATGCATTTTCAGTGTTGGGTGGTAAAATATTTCGTTTTTTTCCCCCAAGCACTCGGAAGTATAAGTGGAATTAGATTACCTGCACAAAAATTTACATAGCACTAATTATAAGAATGAAATAGTTTTCAGTGGTGTAGGCTTATAAAAATGAAAGGCAAAAATAGATTACCTCAAATGACTCAATTAAATTTCATCATGGTCAGTCGGTTTTCAGTAACTGTCATTCTGTGGCGGTTTTTTTGTGTGAAATTGTCGATAGGAAGAAATGCATCTTCCTGCTTGCTGAAATAACAGAGTTGACTGGGATGGACAAAGTACCCCTTTGCCTTCTGAGAAATATTTGGAACAATTTTGTCACCTCTGTCCCAAAACAGTATAGAGTATCAGTGCCTAAGGTATACATAAGTACATAAGGTAACCTATGTTGTTTTTTTTATTTTGTTTTGGGGTTGTAGATGTCGAAATCATGGACTTGAGGGGGCATATTTTTTCTGCTCTAAAGATTCATCAAGAGAAAGCAATCCTAACTAGCAAATCAAACATAGCCAGAGCGGCCAAAACCAGAGAGGAAGACTGGCAGATAATTGCAGATACATTAAATAGGCCTACAGTTGAGGCCAAACTTTACATACAACTAGGCTAACGATATTCGAGCTCAGTTTTTCACAACTCCGCACATTTCATGTTATCATACATTTCTTTTGGTAAGTCAATTAGAGCATCTACTTTGTTCACAGCAGTGGTCATTTCAAAACAATCGATTAGAGACAGATTTATTTCAGCTTTAATTCACTCAAAAATGTCAACATTTTAAATACACCAAGTTGACTGTCTCTTTAAACAATGACTTTTTAGAAGCTTCTGATTGACCAATTGTCATAATTAGGAGTTAATTGGGAGTTAATTGGCACATGTGGCTGTATTTAAGACCCACCTTTAGAGCCAGTGCCTTTTTGCCTTGATACCATGGGAAAATCCAAGCAACTGGGCCAAGACCTCAGAAAAATAATTGTGGACCTCCACAAGTCCGGTTCTTTCTCAGGAGCAATTTCCAAACAACTGAAGGTACCATGAGCATCTGTACAAACAATAGCATGCAAATATAAAAATCTTGGGAACACACACTGCATCGTTTAGGAAGGAGGCTCAAATTACCTCCCAGGGCTGAACAAACTTTGGTCTGAAAGGTTCAACTGAACCCCAAGACAACAACAAAGGAACTGATGAAGGAGTTGGAGGCATCAGGAACCAAAGTATCTACATCCATCATTAAGAGAATCCTACATCTCCATCGCCTGAAAGGCTGTCGCGCAAGGAAGAAGCCCCTACTCCAAGCCAAAATGAAGTTTGCAGGTGAACACCAGGACCTAGCATTCTGGAGGACTGTTCTCTGGTCATGATCAGCTCTATATATGGAAGAAAAAAGGGTGAGGCTTTTAATCCGAAGTACACCGTTCCAACTGTGAAGCATGGGGGTGGCAGCATCATGTTGTGGGGGTGTTTAGCTGGAAAAGGGAACGGTGCACTTCTGAAAATAGATGGCATCATCTGAAAGGAGGATTATCTACAAATACTGAAGCAACACCTCAAGACATCAGCTAGAAAGTTAATACTTGGTGGCAACTGGGTCTTCCAGCAGGACAATGAACCTAAGCATACCTACAAAGTTGTAACAAAATGGCTTAAAGACAACAAAGTGAAAGGATTGGAGTGGCCATCACGAAGCCCTGATCTGAATCCCATAGAATATTTGTGGACTGAACTGAAAAAGCATGTCCGAGCAAGGAGGCCCACAAACCTGACTGAGTTACACCAGTTCTGTCAGGAGGAATGGGCAAAAATTCCAGCGAAGTGTTGTGAGAAGCTTGTGGAAGGCTACCTCAAGCGTTTGATTCATGTTAAGCAATTAAAAGGCAATGCCATCAAGTACGAACAAAGTGTGTCAAATTTTGACCCACTGAAAATCTGCAATAGTACATAAAAGCTGATATAAATCTGTCTCTTAGCTATTATTTTGAAATGACCTCTTATGGAAATAATGTAGATGGGTCATTCTACAGAAACGGTGGCATTTGGAATTGCAACATGTCTTGAAATGCATTTCATTTTACTTAATTAATCAAAACTTATTGTACAATATTAATTAACCTCTTGCCTTTAACAATCCACAAAAATGAAAGCTTAATGTATTTTAATTATTTTTATACATTCACTCAAAGAATGCTTGTGCCATCTTTTTGTCATTGGTGTTACTCATACCAAAAACAACATTAAAAGCTTATCAGAATAGTATTTCTCTATTCAGTCTGCACATATACTCAAAGACATAGTAGGTTGATAATAATTAAAAGAAAAATGTTTTATTATTTATTTATTTATTTCAATCAGGTATGTGTAAAGTTGTATTGTGTGACATTTTTTCATTTACGCCATCAGGTTTTTGCTATAATATCAACAATAACTGAAGGACAGTCTCAAAATTGAATGATACTATCCTTAAAATGCCAACTCATGAATAAAGCAACAATCAACAAACACAAAATTATTATAAAGTCAAAAACGGCCCCTTTAATATCAAATCACCAAACAAACATGCAGTAACACCAGTGACACATTATAACACCAATGACTTGGTATAGTCAGGGAGCACTGTATTTATTAAAGCAATATCTTTAATATAGATATACAAAATTCATAATCATGGCAGTTAATCCCCAAACTACACAGTGTAGCTTTATAATAATAATATATAATAATAATAATAATAATCATAATAAGCTGTGAATACATTACATTAGCGCTTGGCAAAAGCCATTATGCACGCTCAGTAGCACTTACTATTTTTTTTTTATTCAAAGCTACACTGTGTACTATGCATACTATGCTTAAATAAATCCTTGTACTGTGACATATTTTAGTCCTGATATCTGAATTCCAGGTTTGTTTGAATACACTTTCCTATATACATAATGGGTTTCATTCACTAACGGTGTATATGCAAAGATATTCAATTGTTTATTTTGGTTTATCTTTTGATTTTGAATCTCGGTTAAGCAAGAAGCCCTTATATGGGCTTTTCTGGAGCGTGTATTATGCTAATGAGAAATTACCTGCACATGCAAACCACTTTACAATAATAGTGAATGAGACCCAATATCTTCAGTTCTACCTTGAGATGCTGGGTGAACTCCCTGGAGATGATGGGGGGGTCAAGACTGTCTCTCCTGCTCTGATGTGTTGCCTGTGTCTTGCCTGGTTGACTCGCCATGCCTTGCACTGACCTCTCTTTGCCCTTTCACTGAGATCATTTATGTTCTGTCTTTTTCCTGTTGCTATATCATTAGCATAACCCTGTTGCCTTTTCACTAAATACTCTGCTCTACGTGTAGGGTCAGCATCCCTGCGCTGTCTATAAAACCTCTGCTTCTCAGCTGCACTCAATTTCGCCATACCTGACAAAAATAATAATAATAGGAAGTTATGAAAAAGAAACAATATGTGCTATTTTGCTTTAAATACTTATGTTGAACCTTTTATAAAAGCTCATTTACACAAGAATGTCATTGGTGTTACTGATTGTCATTGGTGTTACCAGGAGGAGTAGTAACACCAATGACGGTAACACCAATGACAATTTGTCGAACAAATGGTTTTTTACAAAACGGACGCCGCAGTACCTCAAACCACATGTCTTCAATCATATTAAAATCATTCAAATATATAATTTAATCCATTTCTATTATCTATTTCTAATTCCCCTTCCTATGAAATGACTAACACCAATGACATATTTAAAAGCCTCATGTAGAATTAACACATAAATCATCAAATTTATAACAAATGAAGAGAGACAGCAGACTCACCATGTGCATATGTTGATCACACTTCTTCCAATAACCTCTTGAACCAAAAATTACTTATAAAAGTCATTTCATTTGTTTCAAAATAAAAGTTTTGTGAGGCAGCAACACCAATGACATGATATGGGGTGACCACTATTACCGTTATATTATTTATAATAAGTTCTCCATTCCATGAATGTGACATTTGTGTTTACTTTATGACATTTAAATTGGAGAAAAATAAAAAATTTTAACTCAAAATATGGCACTAAACTTCGATACATGGTCAGAGTGACAAGCAAATTGCTTGCACTTGCTATTTTATATAAATGATTAAAAAACAAGAATTGCTCATTACATGACTCAAATATGTTTTACTATTATAAGAACAGTCTATATTTATCAAAAATATATATTACATGTGATCATTAAGTCCATTTAAAGTATTTTGCTTGCTCTAAAGGTGAGACACAGGAATGCCACCGTTTCTGTAGAATGACCCAGATACCCTAATTGACTTAACACTGGAAATGTATGGTAACATGTAATGTGTGGAGTTGAGAAACATTGAGTTTGAATGTCTTTAGCTTAGGCGTATGTGAACTTATAACCTCAACTGTGTCTACTTAAGAAGACTGTCATTCACTGGCTTTTTGCAATGTCACCACACTGAAACATTAAATTATATTATTTTTCAGTGCATGTGACAGCGACTACAAAAGGAGCTGACTGCACTTTAATGTTAAATACAAAAATATATTGTCAACATAACCTCTTTATTGAAATTGTAGTATGTTTTCAACTAGGTAATATGCAAGTTAGTGTTTAACGTCACAGGACATTTGTAAATGCTATTTTGTTATTTTGTATTTTGTTAGTGATTATGTAAATATTGCCATTGTGAAACCCTCTTGCAAATGATCTGTACCTGCATAGAAACCTTGCTTAATAGTGTTCACACTTGCATGGCCAGGAAATCGGATGAATGCACTGATATACATTTTGAATGCAAGGTACACTTTCTTGATTGGTCAGTATAACTACTGAGGCTTCACTTATATTTTCATTATTTTGGCTTTAATGATAGCCTATTTCTCATTTCATTTCTAAAATTTTTATCCCTGATTTTTTTTTAATTTCCTCATTTTATTCCGCGTTTATTGTGTAGTCTTCTATCCCCGTTATTAGGGGTCCAAGCAGCGAAGCTGGTGGAACCCTATTGTGTCTGTTAGGATTATTAGGGGTCCAAGCAGCAAAGCTGGTGGAACCCTATTGTATCTGTTAGGATTATTATTATTATTAGGGGTCCAAGCAGCGAAGCTGGTGGAACCCTATTGTATCTGTTAGGATTATTATTAGGGGTCCAAGCAGCAAAGCTGGTGGAACCCTATTGTATCTGTTAGGATTATTATTATTATTAGGGGTCCAAGCAGCGAAGCTGGTGGAACCCTAATGTTTTTGTTAGGATTATTATTAGGGGTCCAAGCAGCGAAGCTGGTGGAACCCTATTGTATCTGTTAGGATTATTATTAGGGGTCCAAGCAGCGAAGCTGGTGGAACCCTATTGTTTTTGTTAGGATTATTCTTATTATTTTTCTCCGCTAAAAGTGTCTGAGGCTCAGCAACCATAAGTCGTAGAGCAACCAAATTTGGCAGGTGGGTTCCTATGGCCCACCACTCCTCAGGCACTAAAAATCACCTATGTCGGCCAGATGGTGGCGCTATAACAAAGGGTCATGCGTAAAAGGCCATAACTCCCACACCATACGTTAGATCAACACAAAACCTCATTGACCTATGCATCTGAACGTGCTCTACAACTTTGCCATTGGCACCACCTATGTCCGCCATATTGTTTGCCCGCCATTTAGACTTTTCAGTTGGGGTGTGGCAGCTTTCTCCGCTAAAACGTCTGAGGCTCAGCAACCATAAGTTGTACACCAACCAAATTTGGTGGGTGGGTTCCTATGGGCCCCCACTACTCAGGCACTAAAAATCACCTATGTCGGCCAGATGGTGGCGCTATAACAAAAGGGTCATGTTCAAAAGGTCATAACTCCCACACCGTAAGTCAGATCAACACAAAACTTCATCGACCGATGCATCTGAATGTGCTCTACAACTTTGCTTTTGGGACCACCTATGTCCGCCATATGGTTTGCCCGCCATTTGGACCTCTTTATTAGTTGGGGTGCGGAAAAGCTGGAGCTCCAAATCTAAGCGTTACGACACCTAGTAAACTTCTTTACGGCAAGCGACATCCATGGCGACGCAAGTAATCCGACACCGTAGGGTCTAGTTTTCATCAGTGAGGGGAGGGTCTGAGCGTCGCTGGAAGACAGTGCCAGCCAGAGTGCATGCTAGGCTACCAAGAGTGTGTTAGTAAAAGCTTTTTGAGAGGATGAATAATTACTTTTCTTGAGCCTGCATCCATTTGAAGACAGTATCGGGTGAGTTCGTTTAGTCTTTGAATCTGTCATTATGCTGAGAAATAGCTAAACCATTTTATTGATAGGTTCTGAGTTTCTGTGCAAACGCGCGAAAACTCGCTGGTATAATGAAACAATGACGGTAGCCTAATACTTATATAGTCCGCTTCGTTCCGTTGCTACCATAACATAACGACCTACAGCTGCAGTTTCTCGCTGCAATTACTAATATTGAATATAAACAAAAGACGCAATTTATGCTGTAAATCGTATTCTCAATTTAATCTCTACATTGACTGTAAGCTTAGGGTTGTAACTAGGTAGTTGTTTCGTAGGTGACTTAACTCGTCTTAACTATTGCCGTAGGGTCTAGTTTTTATCAGTGAGGGGACGGTCTGACCGTCGGGAAGCATTGGAAGACAGTGTCGGGTGAGTTCGTTCAATTTTGAAATCTGTCATTATGCTGAGAAATAGCTAAACCATTTCATTGATAGGTTCTGAGTTTCTGTGCAAACGCGCGAAAACACGCTGGTCTAATGAAACAATGACGGTAGCCTAATACATATATTGTCCGCTTCGTTCCGTTGCTACCATAACATAACGACCCACAGCTGCAGTTTCTCGCTGCAATTACTAATATTGAATATAAACAAAAGACGCAATTTATGCTGTAGTCTGCCAATGTCTAAATAAATAATACGGTCCATTTGAAGACAATATCGGGTGAGTTCGTTTAGTCTTTAAATCCGTCATTATGCTGAGAGAAATCGTAATCTCATTTTAATCTCTAAATTGACTGTAAACTTAGGGTTGTAACTAGGTTGTTGTTTCGTAGGTGACTTAGTCTTAACTCGTCTTAACTATTGCTTGAATTTTTTCATAGACTGCGTTGTTGCTGTTCTTGTTTGTGTTAGTGTTAATCAGTTTAACCTACAGGGTCCAAGTTGAACCATACGGGTGTTCCCTGCACTTGGAGCGGTATTTCTCTCTAGGGTTTTCGGCACACTTATTCCTGGTTATGGTTATATACTTTGTTGTACGTCGCTCTGGATAAGAGCGTCTGCCAAATGCCTGTAATGTAGGCTAATGTAATATTCCGTAGCAACAAGATAAACCCGGCGTTAGCCCTGAAATATGCCAATACAGCAGTGAAAACGCTGCTCACTGAATAACGACATAAACGAGACAAAGTTTTTTTAAAATTATGCCATGTCATTCTGCATTCAATATCTGGGACTAACCATTGAATACATATACAATCTTACCATTGGTTTTACGCGTAGAGATGTCCCTTTTGCGAATGAGTGGTCATATATTGTCTTGGACAATTCGTTTGTGATTCCTGTTCCTTACGGCGTTGTCGCCGTTTTTAGTACAATTTGGCTTGACTGACAGTTCATTTATTCAGTAGGTGAGAGTATAAGCTTTCTAACGATGTATAACATGTCTGATTTTGCATTTGGAATAGCGTTTTATAGTTCAGCGTAACAGAATGTTTTCTTATCGCATTGACTTGCGCATTCACTGTGGCGTAGCATTAAAGACGATGCACTTAACGAAACGCTGTCAACGGTTTTCAGAATTTCTTGGAGAGTAGTATTATTATTGAGGACTTCGGGGCATAGCTAAGCCATTTCTTTGCTGATAGACCTATCTGACATCGTTTTCTGATGCAAAACAGAAGCGGATAGGATAGGACAATATCTGGGACTAAACATTGAATAAATATACAATCTTACCATTGGTTTTACGCGTAGAGATGTCCCTTTTGCGAATGAGTGGTCATATATTGTCTTGGACAATCCGTTATATGCGCATCTGTGACGCCTGGGTCGGCTATCTTCAATAATAACTGTGCATAATACCACACCTGTTACTTACGGCGTTGTCGCCCTTTTTAGTGCACTTTGGCTTGACTGACAGTTACTTCATTCCGTAGGTGAGAGTATAAGCTTTCTAACGATGTATAACATGTCTGATTTTGCTTTTGGAATAGCGTTTTATAGGTCAGCGTAACCGAAAATTTTGCCAATGTCTAAATAAATAAAACGGTAGGCTACTCTGCTCGTAGGTCGCGACTTGATATCTCGTCCATTCTCTGCTAAACTGAGCAATGGATTGGAATATGTGTCTGACGTAGTGTTGCACGGTATACCAAAACTTCAGCACTTTCTCGGCACTTAAAAAAAAAAAAAAAAAAAAAAAAAAGAGACGGTTCGGTATTAGAATATTCCGACGTTCGGTAGTTTTGAATCAAATGTAAAAGCCAGGGAAAATTGTCTCCCGCATTACTGATTGAGAGGATGAAAAGTGTAATTTGTCAGAATCTTCGCTAGAAGGCAGTAGCAGCTAAGGTTGCCAAGTGAGGTGACTTGCGCTTGTGCACTCAGCTCCTTGATACAGCGCAAGTTTGACTCAGTTCACTTCAGTAGCAATAGGTGTTCCAATTTGGAAATATTTTATTATAGATAGATGTTGTATTGTTATTAAAATATTATGTTTTTAAATCTATTTAAAGGTGAAAGACCTGTTTTAAAGATATTTTAGCTTACAACTGTTTAATTTGGGAAATATATTTAACATCTTTTTCTATTGTTCAGTGTTGTAACACTATAGGCCTTTGCATATTAATATGTTGAAGAGGCTTCAACTTAAAGGTTGTTAATGAACCAGGTTGTTAATAAACCATGAATTCGAAAATGAGGTCAACCCTTGTGGACATTTCGTTTCTCATCTATTAAGGTAATTTCAGTATCGTTAGGTGCCGAGTATCGAATTAGCATCGTTTAAGTTTCAGGTATCATTTCAGTATTGAGCATTGTAATACTAAACCTGGTATCAGTATCAAAGTCAAAATTTTGGTATCGTGACAACACTAGTGTGACGCCTTTTTTTTAGTTGCGGCGCAGAAACACTGCAGCTGTGCATACACGCCGGACCATCTAAGTGTTACGACATGCCATCTAAGCGTTACGACATAGTAAAGGCCTTGACGGGAAGCGGCCAGGACACATCCATGGCGACGTAACAAAGTCATCTGACAGCGTCTCTTAGCACAAAATTGGCCGCAAGTCATCAATATTTTATACGATCATCATGATCTTCAGTAGATATGTTGGGTGAAGGCATATGATCATGAGGACAAAGCCATTTTAAAATCGCTCCATAGGGGGCGCGATGGTGCCAATGCTTGGACCCCTCCCAACGCCGCTTGCGGCTTTAATTATTCTTGAAAAATGCTCTAAAAACACACAAACTGTAAACAGTAGTTTTGAACATGCACAGGAATGTTGTAATAAAACACACTAAACAATTGTGAATAAGACTTTTGGTCACTGAAATGTGTTCTCCAAGGTCTTGGGTATCAAAAGATGGCAAAATATTTTAGCAAATCCAATGAGAAATATAAAATAAATTGCTAAAAGTTAGTGTTGTGACTACTATTTTTCAACAACAGGTGAGAATGGGAGGGCAAATGGCCTTTCTGTAATGAATATGCATTGGGTAGGAATACCTGCCAGCTAAGTAGACTATTCACACCTGGCCGCATGCCGCCCCACCACTAAGACAAAACTCAGTGAGCCATTTAGAAGACAGAAACAAAGACAACTTTTGATTTTAGAACATTTATTGAAGTAAACTGCATGGAAGATGAGATGAGACTGGTGTACTCTTGCAATGTCTGCCTGGCCTCTTAGCTAGTGGTGAACTAGGCCGTGTTTCCTGATCAACATCTCTGCAAATATAATAAAAACAAAATTGTTAGGAAATGTGAAATCAAATCAAACTTTATTTATATAGCACATTTCCTTCAACAGGTGAAAATTAAATGTGCTTTACAGAAAAGGGACAAACCACTAACTAATGAAAACAAAATTTATGAAATGTGACATCATATACAAACAAAGAACCAAACAAACACAACCAGACGCAGAGAGGTAGCCTATAATTTTGAGAAGCAATGGTTAGAATCATTCGTAGTGTGGGAATTTACAGGCACGCATATTAGTGAATATTCCTACAAACACACAGAGAATGTAATACAGCACACATTTACAAATAATGCAAGCTATCAACGAAAAAACATTAGCTTAACTAAATAAGCTAAATAAGCTAATAAGGCTCAACCTGCCAATGACAATGATGGTGCACTTCTACACTGCCATCATTGAGTCCATCCTCATCTCCTCCATCACCATCTGGTACGCTGCTGCCACTGCCAAGGACAAGGGCAGACTGCAGCGTATCATTCGTGCTGCTGAGAGGGTGATTGGCTGCAATCTGCCATCCCTCCAGGACCTGCACACCTCCAGGGCCCTGAGGTGGGCAGGAAAGATTGTGGCCGACCCCTCCCACCCTGGACACAAACTCTTGCAAACACTCCCCTCCGGCAGGAGGCTGCGGTCCATCAGGCCCAAAACCTCACGACATAAGAACAGTTTTTTCCCGACTGCAGCTGGCCTCATCAACAAGGCCCGGGACCCCCACTGATACCACTGATACTGTACTGTTATCCTGACCCCCACGGACACCAACAGACAGCACCTGTACTTATAATCACTTTATCCCCTTGCACTATTGTTATTGTTTACTGTTTACCATTTGCACTATGTTTATGTTATGTCTGTTATGTTTTTTACTGCACTATGTTCATCTTACTTTATTTATCTTATTTTATGTTCACTGTTATGCACCACCTGACCAAAACAAATTCCTTGTATGTGTAAACCTACTTGGCAATAAACCTGATTCTGATTCTGATTCTGATAAACACTGATATTCCAACTAAACTACACGCAACTCATCAATAACAATGCCTCAATCTGAACTAGGCTAGGTCTGTTTAGCTAAGTGGTTATTTTATTGCTATTTCCCGAACTTACTTAGAGTATGTTAATATCGATTGTGCAAGGACATCAGTTTTAGAATCCTAGCCACGCCACTACACGCCAGGCATGAGCTATTTATTACGAATATGATCGAAAAACATACAGTCTACCTGATACTTCTAACACAACCAGATGCAGAGAGCCTAGCCTATAATTTTGAGATGCAATAGTTCGAATCGTTCGTAGTGTGGGAATTTACAAACGCGCACATTGCTGGATATTCCTACAAACACACAGATACGTTGCAATACAGTACACATATTTACCAATATGATCATAAGAAATATACTTACGCATGAAGTTGATCCTCAGCTGGATCAGTTCGCTGTTCGAAATGACACCGCTCTTCATCAGTGTCGGCTTCCGGACGGACCATTTTCCAAAATTAAACAAAATGTTCACCTCAAAAGAAGTGAATTAGGCGACACTCTGTGACATTCTATCCCACTTTCGCAGGCATTTCTCACATGGATCTCGCATCGCCCCTCCTTTAGTCTCCTTCTATGGAGAGTAATTATAATGTTGTTAACATGTGAATGCGATTTGGGCGGACTTCCTGCTGAGCGAAATTCACATAGTAATGAGTAAAGTTTAGCGAAGCATACATGATCTAATTAATCAAATTTGGAACATTTAAAACAATTAATATTATTTGCCAATGGGCGCATTGGAAAGTCGCGATTCTAAGGTTTCTGTCAATGATTTGTTGTGTCTGTATGATAACAGCACGTGAAGTTAATCATCCAAATAGAAACGAAAGTTAATTTCATCTTGTCGAGCACCGCCGGCGGAGCTCTCGACCCCAGAGGGTTAAATGCGTAGTCCCAGATATTGACTGTATAATGACATGGTATAATTTTTAAAAACTTTGTCTCGTTTATTTCGTTATTCAGTGAGCAGCGTTTTCACTGCTGTATTGGCATATTTTAGGGCTAATGTCGGGTTTATCTTGTTGCTACGGAATATCACATTACATTACATTACAGGCATTTGGCAGACTCTCTTATGCAGAGTGACGTACAACAAAGTGTATAACCATAACCAGGAACAAGTGTGTCGAAAACCCTAGAGGGCAGTAGCCTACCGTTCCAAGTGCAGGGAACAACCGCATAGTTCAACTTGGACCCTGTAGGTTAAACTGATTAACACTAACACAAACAAGAACAGCAACAACGCAGTCTATGCAAAAATACAAGCAATAGTTAAGACGAGTGCATTAACTAAGTCACCTACGAAACAGCTAACTAGTTACAACCCTAACCTTACAGTCAATTTAGAGATTAAATTGAGAATGCGATTTATCTCAGCATAATGACGAATTTAAAGAGTAAACGATATTAAACGTTATTGTCTTCAAATGGATCCATGTCGAAGAAAAGTAATGATTCATCCTCTCAAAGCTTTACCGTACCGTATTATTCATTTAGACATTGGCAGAGTACAGCATAAATTGCGTCTTTTGTGAATATTCAATGTTAGAAATTGCAGCGAAAAACTGCAGCTGTAGACACAAGATAGTCTGTTATGTTATGGTAGCAACGGAACGAAGCGGACTATATATGTATTACCGTCATTGTTTTATTATACCAGCGTGTTTTCGTGCGTGTGCACAGAAACTCAGAACCTCAATAAAATGGTTTAGCTATTTCTCAGCATAATGACAGATTCAAAGACTGAACGAACTCACCCGATACTGTCTTCAAATGGATCCATGCCAAAGAAAAGTAATTATTCATCCTCTCAGAAAGCTTTTACTAACAAACTTTTGGTAGCCTATCCTAGCATGCACTCTGGGTGGCACTGTCTTCCATTGCTTCCCCGACGGTCAGACTGTCCCCTCACTGATAAAAACTAGACCCTACGGTGTCGGATTACTTGCGTCGCCATGGATGTCGCTTGCCGTAAAGAAGTTTACTAGATGTCGTAACCGTTTAGATTTGGAGCCACAGCTCTTCCGCACCCCACCTAATAAAAACGGCCAAATGGCGGGCAAATAATATGGCGGACATAGGTGGTCCCAATAGCAAAGTTGTAGAGCACATTCAGATGCATCGGTCGATTAAGTTTTGTGCAGATCAGACTTATGGTGTGGCAGTTATGGCCTTTTACGCATAACCCTTTGTTATAGCGCCACCATCTGGTCGACATAGGTGATTTGTAGTGCCTGAGTAGTGTGGGGCCATAGCAACCCACCTACCAAATTTGGTTGGTCTACAACTTATGGTTGCTGAGCCTCAGACATTCGCTTCGCTGCTTGGACCCCTAATAATAATCCTAACAAATCCAATAGGGTTCCACCAGCTTCGCTGCTTGGTCCCCTAATAAAACGTTAGTGTAAAAGAGGAAATTATCTGCCTGAGGGCGAGGCGGGATTCAATCCTTCAACCGGAGGTTTACCAATCTGTGACTTTGCTAGTGCAGCACCATGACATAGCTATGCAATGCCTGAAATATCATTAGCAAACCTGTCCGTGGTTTTAAAGAACACAGGCCAGTAAGCACAGAAGAGCTCCCGTTGAATCCATATGTCTTTGCAATATTGTAGCCGGTTAATACCTGAACGTGCAGACGGTACGTCATAATGCAGTGTATACGTTCGGTGAACGGTGGGTAAATATGGTGCAAAAGCAATAATTGAGAAGTAGTAGACAATTATTAGTGACGGTAAAAGCAGGTTAAAGAAACATGTTTTGAGCTGGGCTTGAACCTAGGACTGTCAGGCGGGGGCGAGGGAATGGACCCAAGCGCAGAGTAAAAATACCGAAAGTCCAAAATGGGGAGAACAAAAGACTTTAATAAACAGAACAGGGAACAAAGGGAGCAGAACGCCTCGCTGGGCGGCGATAACAAAGGCAAAGAAAAACCTCAAAAAACAAGGGAAAACAAAAATACAAAAATTCCAAAATGCAGGGAAACTAAGCAGGCAAGGGAACAGGCAGGTTTACAAAAGGCAAGCAACAGGTAACAGGAACCACAAACAGGTAACAGGCAGGAATAGAACCGCAAACCGGTAACAAACCAAACTTGCACAACAGGTAACAGAACCAAAAGAATCCAGCGCCTGAGTCTGGGGAGAGGGAGACTTAAATAGAAGCGACGCAGACGAGACACAGGAGGGCACAATGAGCAATCAGGCCACAGAGAGGGAAGGGAACACGAGACAATAGGAAACTAATAATGGGGTAATGGGAAACAATCAAACAATTAACAGAACACAAAGTAGGGGTGCCGCCATCTGGCGGCCCAACAGAGAACAACAAGGGGGGAAGACACAGAACCCTGACAAGGACCCCATGTCCCCGAGACTGCAACCTTGCCCACTAGGCCACAGCAGACTAGCTGTTTCAACTGGAAATGTTTCAGAGTAAAAAGGTATGGGTATTTTGCGTGTGTATGCGAGTTTTTGATTGGGTCGTGTAGGTGAAGATTTGGCTGGTGTCGGTAAAATGTCCAATGGGGAGACATTTTGTTTGTGGTATAGGCGGCAGGAAAAATAATAATAAGAAGAAGGAGAATAAGAAGGAGAAGGAGAAAACGCAAAATCCCCTTAGTTTGGGGCAATATTGTGTGGACATCTGAAGTTGTTTATGAAATCTGTCTGTTGAAATGGGGTCAGAATGTACAGAATTTATTGTTTTTAAGGGCTGAGTGTCTGTGGCTGTTGTGGTTATTTCTGTGGGGAACCCTGAAAAGTGCCAAACTCTCGGTGCTGTATAGGTATGGGGCATGTCCCCGCCAAGGCGTAACTTGGCGGGATGGCATACCTGCCATCCCAATAATGCATTACCAGTATTGATGTTGGATGGTATAGAGCTCACAGACAAAAAATGTATCAACAAACATACTCGCCAAATCTTTCAACGAAGGAACGAAGTGGTGCCAAGAGGTAAATTCTACTGGAGAACGTGTATTGAGGATATTTGCTGGAAAAGGGCTTGGCTTCTGCCATATAAATATTGCATTTCTAATAAAACCAAGGAGACTCATATTAAACTTCTACACAAAATATATCCAACCAAAGCATTTATGGATAAATTTACAGATATTGATAGCCTTTGCACTTTTTGCAGTAAAGCTGATGAAACTCCTATCCATCTGTTTTATAGCTGTGAAATAACAAAGAAATTCTGGGAAGATTTAGCATCTTACTTATTTTCAAATGCTAATATTACATATTCCTTCATGCTAAAAGACATTGTTTGTTATTATGATAACGAAAATAATAAAACATTGGAATATGTAGTTAACTTCTTTATTCTTATTGCAAACTTTTTTGTTCATAAACAGAAATTCTAACTCCCGTCCTGCCTTGCGTCTCTTTTTGATTAGGCTAACTGGATTCACTTCTATCGTCAATTGAAATACTAAAGGACAATAAAAGTCAAAAGTTGATAAAATATTTAAAATATTTTTTGAAGAGCCCCCTGTTGAAATGTAACTGAAATAATTGGTTAATTTCACTCTTTACTATTGTATATCTTAATGTATATTAATTTAATTAATTTAATTATTTGTACTATTTTTTATGTAATTATTTTCCTTATTTTACTTTATATTTTGTATTTTAATTTATTAATTTATTTTTTTAATTATTTGATCTTTAGTTATTTTCTTATTTTATTTTATATATTGTACCATTTCTTCTGTTTCAATAAGATACATAACATTTGAATTTACATATTGCTGCACTTACCTGCTTCAACCTGTATTTTGTAATTTCTACCAATAAAAAAAATGGATGCAGTACTCCTGATGGGATATGTAGTCCAAACAACAAACTTGCCTTTTTGCGAAAATAGTGTGACTAGAATGTTCGTTTTCACCGTATTGCTTTCCAAACGTAATCCAGTTAATAGAATTCATGTTTTGAACATTCGATCCCTATTCAGTTATAAGCAAATACTAATAATATGGACTCCATCCGGTTCTCTCTAATGCAGTGCAATGAGGAAAAATAGACATATCCTCTGTCTAAATTACTGTCTAAAACTGGACTCCGGATATCTGGGTTAGTTGAGCCTCTCGCTTTGAGTCTCTCTGGAAAGGTGCTTCAATGCTTCCTTTCTTATCTTCTTTAGCATAGGGGACACTGGACCATATTTAGGCTACCAGTCACAAAAGTGAAACAAAATGGTTGTCACGTTGAGAATGATTGCTCACGCTCACCCTCTTGTCTACTCATATTTATCGACATGAATCCCAATTAGTATGATCATATGAAAATAATTGTTAAATTGAATGCAAGATAGGCATAACATGTTAGGCCTACAAATTTACTGCTGTACATCATTCTTAAGTTTCAAACATGTTGAATTAAAAACATCATCTAGCTAAAAATGTCTCATATCCTTTTTTCTTGAAAGACAGGCTTCTGTGTTATGGTTAATATGCTCGTTATGATCTGATTATAAGCCTATGCATATAATAGCTTGAGAACCACCACACAACTCAGTCATGTTTTCGGGACGGCCAAATGGTGCGTCGCTTTTTTTTGTTGCTGCTGCAAGGAAATGTGGGATGGCATTATCTCCTTTCCTTTCATAAAGGACGGTCCAGTGTGCCCTATGCTGAAGGAGATAAGAAAGGAAGCATTGAAGCACCTTTCCTTAGCATTTAGAGAATTCGACCAGCTCTTATCATGGCTGCCACTTAGATACTTCCAGGTCATTTCACTCAGTTAGGAACCTTCCTAAGCAAAAAGAACTATTCGGACACAGCCCCAGTTCATAATCATAAATTAATATAATCATAATAATAATATAAATTAATATAATAATAGGCTCAATCACCATTGTGTTACCTAATTCGGTGATAGATAGTGACTTAACAGACATTTATTTAAATGAAAATCGTCAAGATTATTACTTTAACAAACTCAATGTCTAAAATTCAGATTGGGTTTTTAGCAAATCACAGGTGACCATATTTACACCCTGCATGGCCTAAGAATTAAACATATCAACCAAAACAAGAAACATTCTATTTTATTGATTTTCATAAAGTGTTTGATTAAATTTGTCAAGATGGCTAAGAGCATACATTTACAGATAATGATGGTAACATATATGATATAATTAAATCAATGTGTGCAGGAAATACGGTCTAAAAATCAGTTAAGACTGGATAAAGTCACTCTGGGGCGTGATAGATGGGGATAGATGGGCAGTGAAACAGGGTGGCACTTTTTAAACATTTAAATGAATGGAATGGCCATTCGACTGTTTCATTAATATAAATGTTCCACAGTCCCTTATCTAATCTTTCTTTACTTCATAAGGAAATTCTTGTCTTGTTTTATCCAGATTATCTTGTTCGGCTGTCACTCACCCAACAGAGGCTGCAGCTGAATCAATAATTGTTGGAGCAGTTTTGCAAGACCTGGGCCCTTGCAGTAAACTTTAGAAATATACAATACACTACAATTTATGCATACCAGGATTAAAGATTAACTCCATACAGAACCATGAATTTACTGAAAGTTAAGACTTGCAGGGAATTTTATGCCATTAAGAGGCAAATTAAAAGAGACATCAGTTATGATTTGGCTCAAAATGTTCAAATCAGTAATTTAGTGAATTGCAAAATATGGCAATACGGTATGCACCCAACAGGACTCTGAATGTAGGGTTGCATAAGGCAATCCTACATTCAGAGTCCTGTAAGAACATCATCCATGTACACAAGAAAACACCAAACAACAACAGCAGTATTCACTACTCTTTTACATTTTAAAAAGATCCATTACAGGACCTAAAATGCCTCCCCCCCTCCCTATACCATTACAAGGTCTTGAAATGATACAAGCTGAACCCAGTGGCTCCTGAGTCTGGGGTTCACTAACACCAACGAATGCCATGCAGGACAGCACCAATCCAACAGAACCAATGAGAGTCAAACAGAGTGTGACTCAAAATTATATTACCAGCTGGGAACCAATGAATAAAAGTGACGAGAAAAATTACATCCTACCTGGTGTTAAAATGAATGTGCTCTTAAACCTATTTGTCCATTCAGAAATAACTTGTGAAGGAATCTTGTGAAGGTTGATCTGATGGATGAAACCTCATGTTTCATAAATAAAAGTGTGACGTTCTTGCAGTTGTGAATTGCGTTCCTACCTACGATTGTGTGGTTTTGTGGTTCAGTACTTTTTTGCAGTCCTTAATATGGTGTAGACAACATTGGCAGCTATTGCCAAATAAGCAGCGTGAACTGGGCTGGGTATTTATTCTTAGGGGATCTGTCTCTCCATGAGTGCAGCCAATTGCACAAGGCTGTGCTTTAGGCAATACAAGCAATAGCAGATCAAGAAAGATGTACATCCTCACTACACAGTAAGGAAGTGTTTAATCAGCTCATACTGAATAGGCTACATATGGACGAGACACAAATTTGTACAAATTTGACAGCACAATGTACCTGCCAGGGTATGAGAGGTGGCAATGAACCCCTGTTTATTGTCTTAAATTTTACTGTAATTATCTAAAGTGTTTCTAACTAATTTATATGTATTAGAGCTGTTTTTTTGTATTTTCCTGTTATTATAATGTTCTTTTTAATGGCATGATAATATAATTATGTTAAATTTGACAGAATGTGTTTTAAAATATATCATGGTAAAGAGTTTAAAGAAGAGAAAAATAATTGAGTGGGTGGAATTTCAGCAAGGGGTAGAGCGTGTGGCTTGGAGGATTGGGGGAAATGTCTTGTGGATCTTTTTGGAAACAAAAATGCAACACAAATATATGACCACCAGATGGAGTTAGAGTGCTGTATTTCTATTTTCTGTGACAAGTGTTAGTTGGAGAATTGAGTTCTTGTACAACAATGGGTAGTTTGACCACTCCAGGGACAATTCTGTTTTGTGTTATTGATTTGAAATTCTGCACTTTATTCTGCATATGGAGTGAAATATGGGGGTGTCAGTTTTTTAAAAAGTAGCCTGAGCAACATGTAGTTAAATGCCTAAATGTCATGAAATTGGGGTGGGCTTTATAACCCCTTGTATCCCCATAGCACCACAGTGAATTTGTGTGTCTTCTAGTGACCTTCTAAATTTGATGTGCTGGTCGGGACATCAAATCATCCCAGGTTTAACTGGCCAAATAGCCCCTCCATGTCTAAGCCTTTGCTGATGCATGGTAAGCCGGCTGGTGGAAAAATGGCTGCCGTCCCTCACCCATGTGAGGGTCACACTGAACTGTTTATTGAGGCCAGTTAGCCCTTCCTCTGCAGTGGTGCTCTGGTTTGCATCCTGCCATTTTGTAACATTCTATTCACAGTTTCAACCTGTGCCATTCTTTTAGTTGCTTTCCAAATGAATGCATCAGTCATTAAATAGCCAGTCCTTCAAATGAAATCCAGCCCCTCACACTCACAAAGCAGCTTCCATTAATGAGTATTGACAAAGCTATCAAGACCGTATTGAAAAAGCACCCCACACACAGTATATTCTCACAGGGAGCCAGTGTCAGCAAGTTATTCTGAGTCATGCTATGAATCTGCTGAATTATTAGTCTATCAAAGCCGAAAAACAATGGATGAGGGGCTGTAACAGGATATGATTGACTGCAACCGAATTGCAAGTGCAAAAGGTACTGTAATAAGGGAATGAGTGGTTGAACAGACCTGTGGCTGCGACAGGACTGTAACAGGATATATGAGGTGTAAAAGGGGTGAATGACTGTAAAAGGACTGCAAACGGGAATTACAGGCTGCAAAAGGGGATGAGTGATTATAACAGGAATGTAACAGGGGATGAGTGTTTGTAACAGGGTTTAACAAACTGTGAAATTGGATGAATAGCTGTAATGTATACAGAACTAAAGCTGAGCTGAAATATGGAAAAAGACTTATGTATTCAGCATATGTGTCATGGTAGTCAGAATATGGATGGCTTAGAACTCAATTCTCCCAGAGGTAATTACAAGAAGCGACAGAAGGCATTTTTCTGCATACTTTTCAAGGAAGTCCTGTTTATTTATAATTTTACCTTTTATCATCTTTTAACATCTTACGTTCTATCAGTTTGTTTTTGGGAAAAAATGCTGTAGTAGTTGTAATTTACAGAATGACATACAGGGCTACATTTTTTACTATTATTCATGTCAGTGCAGAATTTTCCATTAGAGGTGCACCTGATTTTGCAGTCATCACTTAGCCACTGCTGTTTACTGCTATAAGTGGCCAGGAAGACATGCATTGTTACCTCAGGATGGGTAGAGTTAACATGAACATGATAAGCTGTCACTCCCAGAGCCAAACAAACCAATCCAATGTATCATTGTAACGATGCATGATTATTCCAGCTTAATCAAAGGCACATGATAGCTCCACCCATTTCAGGGTATGGGAATTCTCTTTCCCTACTCGTGGTGTTGTTGTGCTCGTGTTGCAGTGCCATAGATGACCAGCGGGCGATGGTGTGGCACAGACGTGATTTGCAGCAGCAGCCTGACAGTGTTCCACAGAATAAATAAATAAATAAATTAATTAAAAAAACACCCCCCCAATTACACTTACACCAGCATGCAGTCACTCACACCAATCTCTCTCTCTCAGCCTTAACCTGGGAATTAACACAATCAGTCAGACTTCTGGATGATTGGACACCTAGTCAACATATTGACACATTATACTAACATATGGTCACACAATCACACCACACACAATCACGCTTGCTCAGTAATGATAATTAAGCGATCTTAAGTTAAGTCGGGAAGAAACAATATAGTCACTGTTGACTATGCATGCTAGCTGCAACTGATAGTCTCCATCACACGTGTTCCTTCCCACAAAAGTTTGTGACTCATGTCTATGGTTCAAAATAAGAGTATAGATAATTTCAAGTAGACAGTGAAATACTACTGGTTTGAGTTGGTAACCACTGCTGATTTCATTTTTGGTAGTGTCAAATATCTAGTTTTACATACAATTTGATCTGGCTAAACTTTCTCATAGTCCAGGCAACATCACAGTGTGATTAAACGGCCTGCTCTCTGTTACACCTCACCTAGAAATACTGTTTCTCCCCCCTCCTTCCCTTAACAGGCATCAAAATGAATGTCTTCAGACAACTAAAAGTCACATCGAGGGTCTCTGTATACAAATCTAAGGTGTCCTGGACTCTTCTCGACTTTTTCTTCAGAAGAAATGCAGAACACTATTGTGGGTGTGAGGCAACAACCATGCTTTTCCTTTTGAATGCAATCTGTATTATTTAATTGAAATCATCAAATGAAAGTTTAAATTTCATTTGAATTTTCAATTTTAGAAGCAGTTCCAATTACAGGCATTTGAAATTTTGGCTGGAAACTAATGCTAATATAATGCTTTAAAACTCATCTTCTCATGAACGCTTTACCTGATTCCGTCACCATCGCACATGTGCACTCTTGGGTATTCTCTCCATCAAGGGTGAAAAGGACAAGTCGTTTCGTTATAAATTGCGTGATTTGTGGCGTGACAATGTTAGCACTTCATTCTAATGCACATTCATGTTTCGAAGTAATGTTTCTCATGAACCAGGAGTTGGATTGTCTCACACAGGGGTATGTAGATTGTCCAAAATCCTGATATCTATGCCGCTTGGACTCTTTTTCTCCTTTGCCTAGCGTTTACCCAGCTTGGACATGTTCGTAGGGCCCCGCATTGCTTGCAGCTATATTTAGGGGTCCTACGAAGTAGGAACCCTATTATTTTTGTTAGTATTATTATTAGGAGTCCAAGCAGCGAAGCTGGTGGAACCCTATTGTATTTGTTAGGATTACTATTAGGGCTCCAAGCAGCGAAGCTGGTGGAACCCTATTGTATCTGTTAGGATTATTATTATTAGGGGTCCAAGCAGCGAAGCTGGTGGAACCCTATTGTATTTGTTAGCATTATTAGGGATCCAAGCAGCGAAGCTGGTGGAACCCTATTGTATTTGTTAGGATTATTATTATTATTATTATTATTATTAGGGGTCCAAGCAGCGAAGCTGGTAATCCGACACCGTAGGGTCTAGTTTTTATCAGTGAGGGGACGGTCTGAACGTCAGGGAAGCAATGGAAGACAGTGCCAGCCAGAGTGCATGCTAGGCTACCAAACGTTTGTTAGTAAAAGCTTTTTGAGAGGATGAATAATTACTTTTCTTGAGCATGGATCCATTTGAAGACAGTATCGGGTGAGTTCGTTTAGTCTTTGAATCTGTCATTATGCTGAGAAATAGCTAAACCATTTTATTGATAGGTTTTGAGTTTCTGTGCAAACACGCGAAAACACGCTGGTATAATAAAACGATGACGGTAATACATATGTAGTCCGCTTCGTTCCGTTGCTACCATAACATAACACACTATCTTGTGTCTACAGCTGCAGTTTCTCGCTGCAATTACTAATATTGAATATGAACAAAAGACGCAATTTATGCTGTACTCTGCCAATGTCTAAATAAATAATATGGTGCTCTGAGCATAGGAAGCAGGTAGCATGGATGGCGAGTTGATCTTTCGTTTTTTGCTACTAAAAGTTTGTTAGTAAAAGCTTTGAGAGGATGAATGATTACTTTTCTTTAAAATGGATCCATTTGAAGACAATATCGGGTGAGTTTGTTTAGTCTTTAAATCCGTCATTATGCTGAGAGAAATCGTATTCTCAATTTAATCTCTAAATTGACTGTAAGCTTAGGGTTGTAACTAGGTAGCTGTTTCGTCGGTGACTTAGTCTTAACTCGTCTTAACTATTGCTTGTATTTTTGCATAGACTGCGTTGTTGCTGTTCTTGTTTGTGTTAGTGTTAATCAGTTTAACCTACAGGGTCCAAGTTGAACTATGCGGTTGTTCCCTGCACTTGGAACGGTACTTCTCTCTAGGGTTTTCGACACACTTGTTCCTGGTTATGGTTATACACTTTGTTGTACGTCGCTCTGGATAAGAGTGTCTGCCAAATGGCTGTAATGTAATGTAATGTGATATTCCGTAGCAACAAGATAAACCAGACATTAGCCCTAAAATATGCCAATACAGCAGTGAAAACGCTGCTCGCTGAATAACGAAATAAACGAGACAACGTTTTTAAAAATTATACCATGTCATTATACAGTCAATATCTGGGACTAAGCATTTAATAAATATACAATCTTACCATCAGTTTTACGCGTAGAGATGTCCCTTTTGCGAATGAGTGGTCATATATTGTCTCGGACAATCCGCTTGTGAAATATACGCGCATATGTGACGCCTGGGTCGGCTACCTTCAAAAATAGCTGTGCGTAATACCACACCTGTTACTTACGGCGTTGTCGCCCTTTTTAGTACAGCCTGGCTTGATTGACAATTCATTTATTCAGTAGGTGAGAGTATAAGCTTTCTAACTATGTATAACATGTCTGATTTTGCTTTTGGAATAGTGTTTTATAGGTCAGCGTAACCAAAAATTTTCTTATATGTCAATGTCTAAATAAATTGAACGGTAGGCTGCTCTGCGCGCAGCACGCAGGTCGCGAGTTGATATTTCGTCTTTTGTTTCGTTTTTTCTCAATGTCGTATTTGTTATTTGAAATGTGTATTTATGTGTTATTATTCTATCTGTCTCTGAGGCGCTCTGAAATGTGCATTCTCTGCTAAGCTGAGCAATGGATTGGAATATGTGTCTGACGTACTGTTGCACGGTATACGGAAACTTCAGCACTTTTTCGGTACTTAAAAAAAAAAAAAAAAAAGAAACGGTTCGGTATTAGAATTTTCTGATGTTCGGTAGTTTTGTGTGAAATGTAAAAGCCAGGGAAATGTGTCTCCCGCATTACTGATTGAGAGGATGAAAAGTGTAATTTGTCAGAATCTTCGCTAGATGGCAGTAGCAACTAAGGTTGCCAAGTGAGGTGACGTGCGCTTGTGCATTCCCTTCGTTGATACAGCGCAAGTTTCGACTCAGCTGACTTCAGTAGCAATAGGTGTTCTAATTTGTAAATATTTTATTATAGGTAGATGCTGTATTGTTATTAAAATATGCTGTTTTTAAATCTATTTAAAAGTGAAAGACCTGTTTAAAGATTATTTAGTTTCCAATTGTTAAATTTTTGAAATATTTTTTCATATATTTTTCTATTATGTAGTGTTGTAACACAATAGGCCTATGCTTATTAATATGTTGAACAGGCTTCAACTTAAAGGTTGTTAATAAACCAGGTTTTTAATAAACCGTGAATTCGAAAATGAAGTCAGCCCTTGTGGACATTACGTTTCTGATCTATTAAGGTAATTTCAGTATCGTTAGGTACCGCGTATTGAATCAGTATTGCTTCAGTATCGAGTATCGTGATACTAAACCTGCAGTCCAATCGGCATAGATTTCAGGATTTTGGACAATCTACATACCCATGCGTGAGACGATTCAACTTCCGGTTCATGAGAAACATTACTTCGAAATATGAATGTGCATTAGCATCAAGTGCTAACTTTGTCACGCCACAAATCACGCAGTTTTTAAACGAAACGACTTTCCATTATCACCCTTGATGGAGAGAATACCCAAGAGTACACATGTGCAATGGTAACAAAATCAGAGAAGATGAGTTTTAACACTAGAACCGCCACGGGGTAAAATTGACCCGTTTCTGTTTTTCAAGTGTATGTAACTCTGTTTCAATAAAAAAACTCATGTCTCCCAGTCCTTGACTTTTCCTAAAATTGAGCTATTAAGTACCTCCTAATGTAAGAATGTTATTGATAAAAACAGAAAAAAGTTTTCTTAGGCATTTATACCTAAAAGCGCAAACTGGTAAAATTGACCCACTATAGAAAGCATTTATTTCCCGGCGTATAACCATAAGCATTTATTTTCACGCAGTTTGTGTTACATACTCATATAATGTACAATACATACTCATCTATGGGCATATGTACTGTACTTCCGTAAGGTAGGCATAAGCCTGGTACTTTCACTCTCAATGTAGCTTGTTATCGATAAGGTAAATCTCAATAACTCAATTGCATTGATGTCTGTGTTACCGGCACCAGAACTAGGGCACCAGAACTAGGGGAAATCTGGACTGGCAGCAAGGGTTACACAGGCTATGATGCACTGTGTAGCCTATATATTTAAGCAGTAGCTCACGACAAGCCGTGGTATATGGTTATTATATCACAGCTAAGTGGCGTTGTTCGGCCCGACGCGAATTGATTGAGCTACCCGTTTTATAAAAACAGTTTATAAAACTACTGTGTGAAACTGAAGTTCATGGAAAGAACTACTCAGCTTGACGACGCTCGTTGGAACAATTAGCTACAAAACGAAGCTTGCTACACATAACACACATCTCAAAATCATATTATAACATTACAAAATGATTAATACTACATTCACATTAGATCCTGAACCAAGCTAAAGGTAGAAAAACAAGTTTTGCAGTACCTGTGGATTGACAGAGAGAGGACCAAAGCTAGCGCCCTGCTCAAATCAGAGCTTATTACTTTCTGAGCTGCGCATGAGCTGAGCTTGTAGCTACGGTCTCCTAGTGGATCCACAGCAGCACCAGACCACCATCTACTGACATGAAAGTGTATTACCTTGATGTAAAGACTGCTTGAAGTATTAGAATACGACTTGTTCATGTGCACGTTTTAATGCTTGATTAGGTCAAAATGTTTGAGTGTAATATCAATGCATCTAATGTTGCAAGGTGAAATCATTCGTTAATGCGGTTGTTTACATGGTCATTTAAATATACAAATAGGCCAGTTTCTTCATGGACTATTTCAGTATATGATGGATTCAGTTTTGTTATAATATCATACCACACAAATACAGGCATTTTTTTTCAATATTCTGCATTTTTTGTGACAACTTGTAGGCTTTACTGACTTACGCAATCCAACCATCGCTGCACTTAAATATAGCCTAAAACTATAGGTATACAACGAATCCTGGCGGTTCTAGTGTTAAAGAGTTATATTAGCATTAGCTTCCCGCCAAAATTTCAAATGCCTGTAATTTCCTTGTTTTTTGAGATATTTACAACTGCTTTGACATGGTACAACATGGTAGTGCTTATTGTTGTAAAAAGTTATAAGCATTTGAAATTTGTGGCCAAATTTTGTTTTTTTTAAATACCAGTTTCTCCACCATCTTAGAATGGATCTCTTAGCTGTTAACACCCTGTAGGGAGACATGCACCATACAGGTACATGGGCAATTTTGGACCAATCAGACTTACGGTTTATTAGAAACTTTTTATAGGTTTTGCCGAATTTTCAATCTGCAGGAAAATCCATCATGGCGGACTTTATGGGTTCTTGAGGCATATTTGTTCCTCATGAGGAATGACACAAGTACGCCTGGTTTTATTCATTTTCATCAAACGGGGTGGAAATGCCAGCATTTTGAAATTTATGCTTTGAATCGGTTACTATAGTGCCACCTATGGACGAATCATGGTCATTCTTTCTGGCATAGTTACTCATGGTTTGTAGTTTCGACCTAGTAATTTATATCATTTTTGGTCATGGACTTTTTGAATTATTTGACCATTTCCAGGAAATGAATAATAATAATAATAATAATAATAATAAATTATTAAGTTATAAGCCTAAGGCAACCACACTAATAATATGTGCGATAATAATAGTGTGCTTGCCAATGGCAACCACAATAATGAATATGTGAGATAATAGTAGTGTGATTGCCAAAGGCAACCACACTAATAAATAATATGTGAGATAATAGTAGTGTACTTGCTAAAGGCAACCACACTAATAATCCTAACAAATACAATAGGGTTCCACCAGCGTCGCTGCTTGGACCCCTAATAATGGGACAGCCCATCATGGTTTATTCCTTACTAAGATGTTCAATATAAATGTATGCCTGGTTTCTTGAGGCAGACTGTGGATGGTTTGCACAGCACACTTAAAAGAAAAAGTGTATTTCTCAAAATTATGTTGTAGTTTATTCCCCAAACACCTGAATAGTCTTTCCAACTTTCCCTAATGAATTTAAGGTGGGAGTCACTGATGTTAACTCTAGCTATTTATTAAATTAGTGAACGTTACTATCGTCCAAAGTAAGCTAGCAACACTCTGCTCCAATGGTAACTACTATGCAATATTTTTGTAATATTTCGAAATAATAGTATTAAAATAGTATTAGTAAAAAATAGTAACAGTTAAAAATTTTTTATTTTTTTTTCTTCCCTCATTTGGGGCGCCCCTATGGATGGACAGCGCCCTTTGCATTCGCCTATACCGCCATACCGCCGAGTCTGCAAAGAACTTATATGCACAGAGGGCTAACAAGACACAGGAGAACATAATGCACAATCAACAGAGAGGAGAGGGATAATGAGACACAGGTGAAAACAATGATTGAATAAATGAACACAGAGGAGGCACAACCATGGCAATTTTATTGAAGCTGCACACAAACCTCCATATTTATACACTTTACTGAAGCTGCACATAAATATACATATTCATACACTTTACTGAATCTGCATATAAATCTCTACATTCATACACTTTACTGAAGCTGCACATAAACCTCCACATGGCTGAGCTGTACCAAGATGAAAATAGACTAAATATATTACAGTGTAAGTGAATGCTCGGAGCTGATCCCAGGTCAGTCAGACTTCCCAAAGCCCTCCAGACACTTGGAGGTTATCCCAGGTAGATCAAAGTCTCTTTGAGGTGCAGAGATGCTTGGAACCTATCGCATGTCAAGCAGACCCTCGCTGACCCTGGCTCGTCTTATTGAAAGCAGCAGAAGCACTAGCGCTTCTCTAATGCCACGTGGCAGGAAATCAAAGGAGCCGTATAAATACAGCTTAAGGGGACAGAAGCTCTGCCAGTTTACCTCTCCACCACCATGGCAGCAAACATTGCATTACACAGCCATGTTAACAGTGCCTATGTCACCAGCACAAACAGCTGTGTATAACAGGGTGCATGTTAATGGTACGCACAGTGAGTTACACAGTTAACAGTGTCTATGAGAGACAGATGGGTAACAGTACACAATGTTCCTGAAACACAGAGAGGTAACAGACACAGTGTAACTGAGAGACAAAGGGGTAACAGACATGGTATACCTGAAAGACGGGGAAACTGCACAGAATACCTGAGAAACAGAGGGGTAACAGGACACAGTGTACCTGAGAGACTGGGAGAACAGACAGTACACAGTGTACCTGAGAGACAGAGGAGTAATAGACAGTACACTGTGTAACTGAGAAACAGAGGGGAACAGACAGTACACCTGAGAGACAGGGGGAACAGACATTACACAGTGTAACTGAGAAACAGGTGGACTAGACAGTACACAGTGTACCTGAGAGACAGAGGGGGAACAGACAGTACACAGTATACCTGAGAAACAGGGGGAACACATAGTACACACTGTACCTGAGAGACTGGGAGAACAGACAGTACACAGTGTACCTGAGAGACAGGGGGAACAGACAGTACACAGTGTACCTGAGAGACAGAGGGGGAACAAACCGTACGCAGTGTACTTGAGAAACAGGGGGAACAGACAGTACACAGTGTACCTGAGAGACAGAGAGAACAGACAGTACACAGTGTACCTGAGAGACAGAGGAGTAACAGACAGTACAAAGTGTAACTGAGAAACAGAGGGGGAACAGACAGTACACAGTGTACCTGAGAGACAGAGGGAACAGACAGTACACAGTGTATCTGAGAGACAGAGGGGAAACAGACAGTACACAGTGTACCTGTGAGACAGAGGGGGAACAAACAGTACGCAGTGTACTTGAGAAACAGGGGAACAGACAGTACACAGTGTACCTGAGAGACAGAGGGAACAGACAGTACACAGTGTACCTGAGAGACAGAGGGAACAGACAGTACACAGTGTACCTGAGAGACAGGGGGAACAGACATTACACAGTGTAACTGAGAAACAGAGGGGGAACAGACAGTACACAGTGTACCTGAGAGACAGAGGGGGAACAGACAGTACACAGTGTACCTCAGAGACAGGGGGAACAGACAGTACACAGTGTATCTGAGAGACAGAGGGGAAACAGACAGTACACAGTGTACCTGTGAGACAGAGGGGGAAACAAACAGTACGCAGTGTACTTGAGAAACAGGGGAACAGACAGTACACAGTGTACCTGAGAAACAGCGGGAACAGACAGTACACAATGTACCTGAGAGACAGAGGGGGAACTGACAGTACACGGTGTATCTGAGAGACAGGGGGAACAGAAATTACACAGTGTACCTGGGAAACAGGGGGAACAGACAGTACACAGTGTACCTGAGAGACAGGGGGAACAGACAGTACACAGTGTATCTGAGAGAAAGAGGGGTAACAGTACACAGTGTACCTGAGAGACAGAGGGAACAAATAGTACACAGTGTACCTGAGAGACAGAGGAGTAACAGACAGTACACAGTGTAACTGAGAAACAGAGGGGGAACAGACAGTACACAGTGTACCTGAGAGACAGGGGGAACAGACAGTACACAGTGCACCTCAGAGACAGAGGGGGAACAGACAGTACACAGTGTACCTGAGAAACAGGGGGAACAGACAGTACACAGTGTACCTGAGAGACAGAGGGGGAACAGATAGTACACAGTGTATCTGAGAGACAGAGGGGAAACAGTACATAGTGTACCTGAGAAACAGTACATAGTGTACCTGAGAGACAGAGGGGTAACAGTACACAGTGTATTTGAGAAAACAGGGGTAACAGTATATACTTGAGAAACAGAGGGGTAACAGTACACAGTGTAATTGAGAAACAGAGGGGTAACAGTACACAATATACTTGAGAAGAGAGATAAGAGTAAAACAATGTATCTGAGAAACATAACAGTAACACACTCTAGTTGTGTCTGTGATGCAGAAAGGGCTGAAGTTCCTAAAATCCCCATTTCATATTGCTGAATGAAGCACCTGCATGGTGTGAAAGAAGGAAAGATAAGATAATATTTCAGAAAAGACAAGTAGAGTTGTTGTCTCTCAAAATGCTTTAGTTGGCTCTGAACAGGGGTTTGCCTTTCTGCCTGGCTTAATTTCTGCCTTGGGCTGAATTCTGTTCTGCATCACGTAGCTTCAATATAAACACTGTCATAGAGTAGTGACAAACAAGGACTGGGTTTTTAGTGGAAAGACTGAGCTGCTTTTATTGCACAGTACTGTACCTGGGAGGGTTTTGGATATGCAGACTGAACAGATGAAGACCCACTGCACCTGTAAGTGCTATTCTCCACAGTGCAATCTGCAGCTGAGGTCTGAACTGGCATTCTTCATTTCACACCTGCAATTCTCCCCCCACACTTTGATTTGATAAGTGTAAGAAGGAACTGCATGTTCTCCTGTACACAAAACACTTACAATGTGCAAGAGCATAAGCTTGTTTGGTGATGAGGACAAGCCATGCAGGCCTTCTTGGCTCAACATTTTAATTAAGTGTGTTTATGAATTAATACTTACAACCGACACCCCACTGCCTTGCTCTCAGAGAAAAATGAGAGGAAAGCCCCATTAGAAGTGTGCCCAATAAGTCACTCTGTGCTGGTACTACTGCTAGCCCCACAGGGCCTTCTGTGCTGCTGCTACTATAATCCCCACTGGTCCATCTGAGCTGGTACTGCTGACAAATATATACAGTGGTGAGGCTTCACATCGTACATTTACGGAAATATGGATCATTTGCTTCTCTGCTCAGATGGCCAGCCATATCCATCATCCACTGAGAATGCACTGAGCTTAGCTGTTTAGCACCCCCCTGTGGGCATAATATCTGAAGTGTAATGTACTGTTTGACAGACAGCTGGTCTGAGCATTTGTTTCATTAATGATTAATATTGTTTCACAACTGATCTTATTGCATCTTTTCTTTTCTTCTTTCATTATTAATATAGTTCCAAGTTTGGAGAAGTGTTGTTGTGTTCATTCAGCTAACTAATCCAAATTGTAATGCATCAAAAAAATTACAATTGACTGACCCAAGCCCTGCCTTATTTTCTTGGCCCTCCAATCACAGCTTGGCAACCGTTGCTATCCGCCATAACCTCGGCCAAGATTTCTGGACCTCAGCAGCTGTGCCATTACTTCCTATAGATAAATTTAGCATTTTAAGCCACCAAACATGGTTAAAAGATGTGCCTGGTAAGCACTTTCCTACCACCGCTGAGACCCAGGTTCAATTCCTGGCAATGGTACTTCCGGCTTGGTCAGACGTTCCTCCGAACACAATTGGCAGTGTTTGCGGGTGGTAAGCCGGTGAGGGTATGAGTCCTGATCACTGCATTAGCAACTCCTACTGGTCGGTCGGGACGCCTGTCCACCGGGGAGTGGATCCGGGGGATAGCGTGAACCTCCACGAGTGTTACGCTCTCCCGGTGAAACTCTCGCTGTCAGGTGAAAAGAAGCGGCTGACGACTCCACGTGTATCGGAGGAGGCATGTGGCAGTCTACACCCTCCCCAGACCGACAGAGAATAGCACATCGACCAGGACTGTGGCTGGTCCACACAGGGAATTGGTATAACGACTAAATTGGGGAGAAAATGGGAGAAAAATGGCACAAAAAAAATAAAAATGTGCCTGGGGGACCTTTAAAAGTGACACTCAATACCCTAACAGTGTGGCGGGTGTTTTTTTTGTTATCCATTTCCAAAACCCAAAACAAAGTTTCTTCAGTGTCAGCTTTGGATTCCTCTATGTGGCAGATCTCACCATCAGCTGAACACAAACACCATTTGCTTTTTTCCATTTCCTCAATCTCCAGTTTTCAGTGCTTTCCGTAAATCTTTGGCAGTTGTGGATGGTAACTGTCAACCTTAACATAGCCTACAGCTGGCTGTTGCATGTTGTACCAAAATAATCTTTAAAGAAATAAAAACGGACACACGGTAACCATGTTTTAACAATGCATTTCATGCATGCTGTTTCTTACAACATTCTGTCAAAGGCAAAAAAGCATTATTTTTTCTCCTGATGTGTGTGATCTCAAGGTAAATTTAATAAATTAATGTTTTTTAAAATCTCTGATTTTTGCCACTTTAGTCAGTTTTGTGATGTGTACACTGTGATTTTCAGCAACTTTGGAGTCTAATCCAGTGTACCCAAAACACTGTGTTAATACTGAACTGATAAACAACTATTTAACTATTTAACCCGGTAGGCTACTCAAAGAACAACACTGGTTCAAACAGGCTACATTCAGTAGACAGGTAAAGCTAAATGAGTTGTCATATTGCACAAAGTCAACAAATCTCCGTAACTAGCTAGATAAATAATATTCGGCTTTCCTGAATTGTTGCTTTATTTCGTGTGATAATTATGTTGATGCTAAGATTGCTTTTCAACTATGCCAGCTAACGTTAGCGAATGTAGCTGTTAGCTATACTCCATGTAAGCCCAGGTGAAGGTAATTCATACACTCAGTATTTATACATCCAAAATATAATAATATAAGAAACGTACTTTGTGGTTATCCTCCGTACTGTGCTTGATTGAATTGTGGGGACTGCTCCAGGGTTCAGTCGAAGTTCTTTGCAAAATCCACTGTTTTTGTGCCCAATTCAAAAAATCATCTGGTTTAAAATGCAGACTGCAGACTCTTGTGTTGTTTGACACTAATGAACCTGATAAAAATTCTACAGTAGGTGGCACAGTGATTTTTAAAACACAAATTTTTATAATTCAAAACAAAAAATTATAAATTGTAAATAATATATAATTGTATATATATTGTAAATTATATAATTGTAAATGATTTTACTAATACAGCCTACTTTACCACCAAGGGTAGTACAAAATATAAGCAAAGCAATTTCAGTCCGACTTTAAAGATACAACTATTTTGAGCTGAGACATTCATTGGTTTGTACCTTTTTTCACCCACCTCCCACCGGATCTCAGGGTCCACCCACCTCCCAAATCCCAGTTTAACCCCTGACTCTGACTGATAGCTCAGGAGGTAAGAGTGGTTGTCTGGCAGTCGGAAGGTTGCCGGTTTGATCCCCCGCCCTGGGTGTGTCGAAGTGTCCCTGAGCAAGACAGCTAACCCCTAATTGCCCTGGTGAATGAGAGGCATCAATTGTAAAGTGCTTTGGATAAAAGCGCTATATAAATGCAGTCTATTTACCATTTGATTCCAGTATCATGTCCAATATGTGCATTGATTCCAGTATTATCAGAAGATTTACAAAATCTTCCTACACCTCTATGTCTTCCACTATCTTGGTTTGTTGCTCAATGTCTCCATTCATCTTACTTTCCCTCTTTTTTCTGTGCTTATTGGTTGGAGTTTAATCACTTTTTTCACGAAATAAATGAAATAATAATTTTAAAATGTGTTTTGTGTTTACTCACCTTCCGTTTGTCTAATATTAGATTTAGTCAAAAAATCTGAAACAAATAGTGTGACAAATATGCAATAACAGAGGAAATCAGGAAGAGGACAAATACTTTTTCAAGGCACTGTACCTGTTTGAAAATTGCGGCAAATATTCCTGTGCTTAAGCCCTTTGACAATGTATTGAATAGAGGCTAGCAGGACTTCAAAATACGGTGGTTTTCTTTTTTTCCATACTAGGCTAAATAAATGATTTCCTGTTTCTTTAGCTTGTATTTGTGAGTGTTTAGTATTTAGCATGTCTTGGGATAGCTTGGTTTTGCTGGAGCAGTACAGGAACAGTGAAGGTGTAATGCTGAAGTTACCGGTCAATGGGTATTCTATGCAATTGTGCGCACCACTGTGCTGGAATATATTTATTTTAAATGTGAGTTATGCATGGTCTACACAGAGAACACAGTCTAAACACCCCCTATCCCTGGACCCTTGGAAGAAAAACAGTATAAAGAGGATGTCCTTATTTGTCTCTTATAAATGCTTTATAAATGTCAGTTGAAAGCATTTGCTAGTCCCTGTCTGTCCCTTTGTAGTCAACATGCACAGCAGAGAGAAGCAAAGTTAGGCTTTTGACCAAAACACCAGAGATTTGTGAATACTGCTTTTTTCCCAACTTCCTCACCGCCTCCATTCTATTCCTCCACTCCTTTTTAAAAATATTTTTTCATTGCTGTTTTTCACAGCGTTGTTTACAGAATTCATTCACTCTGCACTTCAGAAAAATTCAGTTTTTATTCAGTGCAAATGTCCATCCAAACTCACAAATGTAATACGATTTAGAACCTGAAATAATTTGGCAGTGCCAAGGACACCGGAAGAATAAAATAAAGTGTGTAATTGCGTGATCCGTGCTGGGCTGTTATTGGCATTCTGAGTCTTCATGCTCTGGTGACAAGTTACACTCATTTTCAGACACAGCATTTTAAAAAGCAGCATTTTAATGCTCTCTGAAGATAAGGGCCAGTAAGTAGTGTTTCTTGTTCATGAGAAATGAGCTGGATTTAATGAAAACCCACTTTCATTAGCTTCTCCTATCTTGTATTTAATCAAGGTTCCTGCAAAGTTTAATGCTGTTCTTGGCTGTACTTGCAGGCAAATTTTCTTCATCTTCTTTTAGATTTTAATGAGCATGTGGAGAGGCAGAAACAGTTAATCACTAAGCTGCTAATGGAACACATTCATCAGGACTCACACTTGAAAATGCTCTGCTGGGGAGTTAACTAATTATCTTCGGAGACCTGTGTTTGGGGATGTTGAGTCATGGTTTATGCACAGATCTAAACTTTGTATTCTGTTGAACCAGTTTTTTGGTTTTTATTAAGATTTTATTTTATTTAGATTTAGATTTATTTAGCATAAATCTAGATTTTGTGAAGGGCATATTCCGTACAAAAGGCATTTCACAGACAAGAGAAAAAGCACCTGTATAATGCAAATTTGCTTCAGGATTCAGAGGGAGCATATCAGAAATCACAAACCTCTGTGAATGGTCTGCAATGCTATTGTGTGCCACTATTTGTATCTGTTATAGTAATTTATAAATTTTGCTTTACGCTATGGTTTTGACCCCAACAGGACTTACAGTACCCTCCATAAAGTTTGGGACAAAGACATTTTTTTTTTCTTGATTTGGTTCTGTACTCCACAATTTTAGATTTGTAATCAAACTATTTACATGTGGTTAAAGGGCAGATTCTCAGCTTTTATTAAATTTATTTATACATTTTTCATATAATGGTTTTTATACCTTTTGGTTTCACCATGTCCGAATTAGATGACTTTTTATACACAGCCTCCATTTCAGGACACCATAATATTTGGGGAATATTAATCTTATATAAATGAAAGTATGTATGTTTAGCACTTTGTTACACATGCTTTGCATACAATGACTGCTTGAAGTCTGTGACCCATAGACATTACCAGGTGCTGAGTATCTTCTCTGGTGATGCTCTGCTAGGCCTGTACTGCAGCCATTTTCATAGGACTGGGAACATAGGACCCTGGGAACATAAGCCGCGTTTCCACCGCACTAACTTTCCCCAGGAACTGGGAACCTTTTAAGGAACTTGTTTCCACCGCAGGAACCAGGGTCTAAATTAAGTTCCGGGGACTTTGTTAAGATGCGTGGGGGGGTTGGACCCAAACGCAGAGGTCAAAAAATACAAAAACTCCAAAATGGAAGAACAAAAAGACTTTACTTGAAAAGGGGGGAACAAAAGGGAACACAAAGCCTCGCAGGGCGACCTTCAAACAACAAGGGAAATTACAAACACAGGAACAAGAAAATACAAAACTCCAAAATCACTAGAACACCAGGGCATAGGCAAGAACACATGGATTACTAACAAACAATCGGAACGAACCACATAATCACAAGGATCCAGCACCTGAGTCAAGGGAGGGGGAAACTTAAATAGAACACACGCTGACGAGACACAGGAGGGCACCATGAACAATCAGGCCACAGAGAGGGAAGGGAAAACGAGACAATTGAAAACAATGATTGAACAATGGGAAACAATCATACAATTAACACAGGGGGAGCAGGACACAAAACAGAAGTGTCGCCATCTGGCGGCCCAACAGGGAAAACGCAGACAGAAACACAGGACCATGACAGACTTTATTTTACCCCCAAAAAAGTCCCTGCTTGGGGGGTAGTACTTTCGAAAAGTACAGGAACTTTTGGGGTGGGGCGCAAGTGCTGAACATTTCTGATTGGTCGATTACTCGCAGCATTTTATTTCAACAGCCATTTTTAAAAATCAGCAGCCGCAAACCGATTTATTATTTTCAAAATAATAACTTGAATTCAAACAGTAGCCTACTTTTGGTTATAGCCTGCCAACGTCTTGGAACAGATGAGAAATTAAGATAGAGGATTATTTTGTGTGCTCTTCTGTTCTTTTCTTACTTTAGCATTAAGTCTGGTTTATAAAATATTAAGCATTCGTGCTGGGACAGCATATTATGTACCAAAACATTCAAACTATTTAATTCGGTTACTGAACATTTTCATCCTGATTTTCTTTGTTACTCCGTTATAATTGACTCAAAACGCTTGACACAGTTATGTGAGGTAGTGGTAGTTCTGCGTAATTTACATTGGGGATACAGTAAAAGCAAACTGGAAAAACTTTTTGTCATGGTAAAATAATTCTAGTAATCGTCCCTATTGCTTTTTCAAACTGCCATAATTTTACTCTGCGATCCTTCAGTTCCACAGAAAGACCAGGAAGACTAGACATGGACTTACGGTGCATGGTTCGCATCTGGAGGGCAAAGCAAACGGTGGCTGTACCACTGAAATATTAATTTAAATTTTCACGCAAGTCCGATTTTTCATTCTATTTATTCTTGTCATTTTGCGATTATATGGAAATGACGATGAGAGTCGAATGAATCAATTCAACAGCCAATTGTTTATGACGTGTGCATTTTTTCTGCTATAAATGTTGTTACCAGTTATTTGTGGAATGTGAATGCATTCTGTTGCCTCGGATGTCAAGACATGAAAGTGAATGTTCGCATAAAAACATAATAAATTTGTTTGAGAGGATATATAAAACAGTTACAATCTGTATATTGGTCTGTTATATCCTGTTTGTTGCATAACAGTGGTCCAAGTCGAACTACCAACAAGAGTTTTGCTTGACAACAGTAAAATAATATTCCCAAACGGCCGTGGAAGAATATTTCAATTTCAGGTGATTAAGTTGATAAAAATCAATAAATACTAAAGTAACCATATATAGTCATTCAATTCAAACGGATTAAATCGGTTGCTGAATATTTTCTTCCGGATTTTCTTTGTTAGCCCGTTGTAATTGACTCAAAACGTTTGATACAGTTATGTGAGGTATGCGGTAGTTCTGCATAATTAACATTGGTGATACAGTACAAGCAAACTGGAAATCACCTTCCGCACTTTTTATCCGGGTAAAATAACAGGTTAATTCTAGTAATCTTCCCTTTAGCTTTTTCAGACTGCCGTAATTTTACTCAATTTTACTGCCATTTTTCAATTCCACGAAAAGACCAGGAAGACTATGGACTAATTTATGGTGCATGGTTCGCATCTGGACGGCACACTTCGCTGCTCGGCTAGCAGTAACTTCGAAGGAAAGCAAACGGTGGCTGTACCACTACTAATTTACATTTTCACGCAAGTCCGAGTTTTCGTTCTATTCTTGTCATTTTGCGATTAGCCTATATGGAATTGACGACGAGAAAGTAATAAAACAGAAAATTGTTTACAACGTGTGCATGTTTTCTGCTGTTAATGAATGTGTTTGAGAGGATATATGAAAATCAATAAATACAAAAGTAACCATATATAGTCATTGTTGGTAACCCGTTGTATATAAGTGGAATAAACCCCTCCGGGCTGTCCCGGTTATTAGAAAATAATGTAGGCTACGTCGGTGGTAGTATGGGGTTACAGAAGAAATCATATGACAAATGGACCGACGACAACGTCAGTGGGCTAATTTGCCTAATCTTCGCGGTACTTTAGACCCCGGTGGAAACGCAGACAACCATTGGCTGAAGGAACCTTTTAGTTCCTGGTAAAGTAGTTCCTGGACTGTAATTTTGGTGGAAATGCGGCTTTAGTTCCTTGAAAATTAGTTCCTAATTAGGTACTTTGGGTGGAGACATGGCTATAGATACGCTCCCTATGAAACGCATGTTCAGTGGGATTCAGATTGAGTGACTGACTTGGCCAGTCAAGAATTTTCCAGGCTTTCTTTACTTTGATTACAAAAAGCAATATTTCAATTATATCTAAATATTTTTTTCACAAATACATATTAATTGTTTTCTTAAAAAAAAATAGATACACAATTGTATTTATGCAGGCTACACAAGCCAGAGACATGTCTAAGATAGATAGAAATACGTTTACAGCCACGCTACTGACAGACAGCTGTCCATCTATGCATAACTGCTAGCACTGGGGAAAGTTTGAAATACTAATTTGGAGTCAGATAATCAAGATAACATGAAATGAATCCCTTTCCAGTAGCACCTGGTAAGAATACACGTGTTCCTCAGCCACTCAGACACTTCTATTGTTTTGTTTGTAGAGGAGTTTCTTATAGTTGGTGACCACGACCTACCGTTTGATGTTTCTGAGGGGTTTCTTACATTTACAGAGACATAAATTTAAGATAAATATTTATTTTTGTAATAATTCATATTTTAGCAAAAATGTCTATGTATAAACATTTCCTTTGTAGTGCTGATATAACACATCAATTTAAAATGTTTCTACTAAACACTTATTTCAGATTTAATTATAATTTAAATCTGAAAGCTTACATCTGATTATTTAATTATTTTTCGATTTTTCAGAATTAAATTTAGAAATCTGAAGAAACAAGTCTGGTTCATCTGATGTCAATCTTAAATCGGTGTCTTCAAAGAAATACTTATATATAAAAAAATATATTTTGAACAGTTCTAATAGTTCAAAAATATATTTAACGGCAAAATAAATTAAGAAAACATTTTTTAAAATTAAAATCTTGAATCTGAATTGCAGAAAATAAATGTGCACATATTTAAATTAAATCTGGAACATTGAAATTAAATTTTAAATTCAAATCTAAACCAAAGCTGCGTTAGATGTCATGTAAGATTGAATTGACGCATTTAAAAACAAGTTTACATTTATTTTAAATAACATAATTCTACAAAAAACAAGACAAATGTGGGGTGTGAAAGTCAGCATTGTCAGTAGTATAGTTGAGTGGATGTGTGAAAGGTATGCTATTTTGTATGGTGTAAAACCAAAAACACTGACAACACCAAAACAGAAGCCAAAAGGTGGGGAGAGAGGTCCCCTCAAACTGGAGACAGGTACATATTAACATTTCTGGGAGCCTTGGACACAAGTACTCCAAATTGCGCCAACGACTCTCTGCTCTGCCCTTCGGGGACAAACACCAAAACAAGCAGCACTGGCAGCAGAGAAGGGTGTCGTCACATAATTAACCACACACACAAATTATTCCCAACCACCTCTAGATAAGGGCTGAGAAAACTAAGGACAAATGGGCCAACATATATGCCTGTAAACACCTTAACCTCTTAGTGCAAAGCCCCTACTGGTCAGCACGCCGGCATACCGAGATTACTGAACTCAGACATTCAGTGCTACCGCAAGAAAAGTATGAGTTAAAAACAGAAACGCTTTGTTTTAGTTTCATTAGTAGACGATACACGACAACTATGCTGAATACGAGTTTTGCAGCACCACCATTGTCGCTCTGGTCATTCATTTAACACGCATCCCCTCCCTGCAGTCTCATCTACAACTACACCCCCCACCCATGACATAATGGACAATATTGTCTATCTGGGCATTCATAAAAATATTCTTCACCACTCAAAAATCGTATTCCATCATAGCAACAAGATAAACCCGATAATACCCCTAAGATATGCCAATACAGCAGTGAAAATGCTGCTCACTGAATAACAAAATAAACGAGACAAAGTTTTAAAAAATGATAACATGTCATTCTACAGTCAATATCTGGGACTAAATATTGAATAAATATACAACCTTACCATTGGTTTTACGCATAGAGATGTCCCTTTTGAGACTGGGTGGTCATATATTGTCTTGGACAATCTGTTTGTGAAATATATGCGCATTTGTGATGCCTGGGTACCTTCCAAAATAGCTGTGCGTAATACCACACGTGTTGTTTATGGTGTTGTTGCCCTTTTTAGTACAGTCTGGCTTGACTGACAATTCAGTTGTTCAGTAGGTGAGAGTATAAGCTTTCTAACGATATATAACATATCTAATTTTGCTTTTGGAATAGCGTTTTATAGGTCAGCGTAACCTAAAATGTTCTTATCATCGCATTCACTTAAGCATTCACTCTGTGGTAGCAGTAAAAGACGCTGCGCCTAACGAACCGTCGTCAACAATTCTTCGTAATTTCTTGGAAAATACTATTATTATTGAGGACTTCTGGGGGGGGGGGCTCCTGCCTGTTCGTATCCTGGCCAATGCCCCAAAAACCCAGCAAAGGGGCAAGGATTGGCCAGATTTGGCATGTGCGCTAAGGGGTTAAGCAATGAAAGAGTATGCCACTGCATAGGAAAAATGTATCAGTTTCAGATGACATTTTGTTGTTTTGAATACCAAGGGAGAATATGCAATATAAAGATACTCTTCAGGGAGCCATCTATAGTTGCTTAGTAGTTGGCTTAGTAGAAGTTATACTTCATTAGCACAGCTTATTAGTTGGCTGCGAACTTGTGTACAATCATCTTCTTGATGAATTACTGGGACAGGATACTAACTGAAATAAAAAATTAGCTGCTTTATAAAAATTAGCCTACTTTATAACAGGTTCATGCCAATGTTGACACTTTACTTTGAGCAATGTTAGTGCAAGAGAGGACTGATTATAACAATACATGGCAGCTGAGAAAATAATGGTCTTGTCAGATTGTATTTTTTGCTCATGGCAACAATGATTGTAGCGTCTACATTGTGTAACAGAAATGGATTCAGGGCTTGATATTAAAAGACACAAATGTGGTAGAATTAGGCAATGACGTGTAACTCCGTCACTCTTATCAGCCACTTTGGTGAGTGACCTTTTGGAGGCATTTTCTATTTAAAAAATTTTTTTTAATCGTTTTGGAGCAGATGTCATGTTTACGTCACAACGGTTGCGCACACGTTGCAGTGGCAGAAAACATGAGAAAACAAACTGAGAAGAGAGTTGGCTAAGGAATTTTCCCTGTCAAAGGAAAAATATCCAAAAGCAGGGTCTTCATTTTTATTGAACACCATTGTCATGTACCACCTTTGAAGCTAGGTGCAGATATTTGTGCCTGCAAGCCATTAAAAGAGCAGACTGGATTGAATGTACTAATTCATAATTTTTGTTTCGTCTGCATTGCCCATTTCATATCACGTAATGTTTTCTTCAGTGCTCAACACACACAAAGCCAGACATTTATGAAGAAGGCTAACAGATAATGATAACTAAGCAGGGTCCACAAAGTCAGCATTAGCAGGCTGATTCATAATGGGAAACACCATTGACCAATATTATCAACCTTAGCGCATAAGAGCAGCTAGTAAACATTCATGGAAAGTTTACAACATCATTCAGTTTGTAAGGCAAGCAAGGTATTATTAAACTGGCATATGTTACTATATGGTCTATAGGCTATATACTGTATGCATAGCTATCTGAGAAATGGCATACATATCACGTGTTCCCACTTTCCAGCATGAACGAGCGCAATTAAGGTAAACCTAAGCTAACCATGTTTCATAGTTTTCTCTGAGTCGGGAATATGCCACAACTCCGCCAATTCCTGTTGGATCTAGAATCCCCATTTCTCATTTTCCTTAACTAGATCATCCAACATAATAAGGTGTTCATGTGAACCTTACTGGTAGTAAACTTGTGTAGATTGTGAATCCGACAACACTTGAAAGCAGCATCATGTTAGATTAGCTGAAAAGATAGCTACCTCAGTTGTGTTATAATGATCTTTTTATGGATCCTCAGGACACTTTGTCAAATTATTTTAAGGGTTTGTCAACACAAGACAAATAAAAAAATATGAATAAGGATCGATTAAGAGATCATGCTCAGAGCTTTCTTTTGCTACATTAGACAAACTGTCAAAAGACCGATTTTATTGCCACCAGTTTGGCTCCACCCACAAAATTTGTCATCAAAGTTTACTAGCGTCAAAATGGTCTATTCAAAGATACTACACGATGGGGGGGAGCCAAGATGGCGCTGGTGTGAACTGTCATATGGACTTCAACTGAGGAGCGACACTTTGGGTTTTCCTCACCAATATTTTGTTAAAGTTTATTTAAGTTGCAAAAACCTGAATTTAAATGTCAACTGAATAACCAAAGTTACCAACTACCGGCTACCAACTGAAATTTTTTTGGAACATCCTCCTTCTCCTGTGGCTAATTACATCTTGGTGCTAACTTAAAAATGGAAGACCAAAAGCAAACATCAATCGTGGAAGAACCAACGATAGAAATGGAAACGGACACTTCAAGAGTAAAGAGGAACATAAGTATGACTTATTCCTATTCCTGCAAATCCAATGAAGGTGGCGAATGTGACCCCAACACACCGGCCAAGAACGGATCAGCTAAGACAAAGAAAGCGAAGATGAATCCTGATTATGAATTATCTCTTAAGTGAAGTACAGGATAACATTATTCTTGTCCTGACAACCAAAACTAATGAAGTCAATGAGAGCGTGGATGAACTTAAACGCATGGTGAACAAAAATGCCATGAGTATTGAGGGCCTTAAAAAATCCATCGATCACAGCTTTCTGGAGGTATCTGATCTAAAACAAGAAAACGCCACACTGAAAAGTAAGTGCAATGGCCTTGAGAGGAAAGTTCTTGAGATCGAACATAAAGTCAATGAAACTGACTGATAAGATGGAACTTGAGGCTATATGGTATCATAGAGAAAACGGATGAAAACATTCGTTCAGAAGTGAAAGAGCCGATCAGAGGACAAAATGCAACACCGCGCCCGGTAATACTGCGTTTCAGCTCCAGAACAGCAAGGGACACCATGTGGAGATCTGCAAAAAACAACACCTATCTGAAAACCAACCACCTTCGCTTCAAAGAAGACCTGACAGCCGCAGACAAGGCGGCTCGGAGCCGTCTATGGCCAATTGTGGATAAAGCAAGAAAGGAGGGCAAGTCTGCCTTCTTCCTCGGGAATCGAGCCTTCGTAGACAAGCAGGAAGTATTCGCTGACTGATATGGATTCTGTGCTCTTCTATAGTCATCTCTGCTCCAAGGTGCAGACAAGAGGTAACTGGTGTAAAGAGTAACGTTAACCTTGAAATGTGAGGACATGCCGTTAATTTTTAATTTTTAAAAATTTACATTTACATCTTTTTACATTTTATTCAAAGAAAAGACAAGGACGCATGAACCGGGGGTCTTTGTTTTTGTTTGTTTGTTTTTGTCTTGGACTTTAAAAATCCGAACAGCAGCCGATTTTTTTTTGTTTTTGCTCCAGGATATTTGAAATGACCTCCTAAGACGACTAAATCATGAGGTCGATGATGCAGGAAGGTGAATTATTTTGCTTGTGGGCATTTCACAAACTCAGTATGTCCTTATAAATACATACGCTATTAATGATGCCCTATTTTTAAATCTTGATATGACGATCAACCAGCTAATAAGGGGCGACATAGCTCAGAAGGTAAGACCGATTGTCTGGCAGTCGGGTTGCCGGTTCAAACCCCGCCCTGGGCGTGTCGAAGTGTCCTTGAGCAAGACACCTAACCCCTAACCCCTAACTGCTCTGGCGAATGAGAGGCATCAATTGTAAAGCGCTTTGGATAAAAGCGCTATATAAATGCAGTCCATTTACCATTTAACTTCAAAATTTTGCTAAAGTTATTTGGGGAGGTGACTTCAATACTACTTTTAATCAAACAATTGATAGATGGCCACCAAAAACAAATGATTCTGTTAATGAACTACATAGTATGTGTTTATGTTTAGATCTTATATTTGGTGTCACAAAAACCCAGACAAAAGAATATTTACTTGGAGCAACAAAGATCTTTCACAACAGTCCAGAATTGATTTCTGGCTTATCACTAATGATATTACTGACAAGGTTAAGGAAGTCTCTATCGATCCAGTAGTGTTAACTGACCATAAAGCCATCTCAATTAAGATAAATATGAAGGCTCTATGCACTAAAACAATAAATAGAAATTACTGGAAACTTAATAAATCATTACTAGAAAACGAATACTTTAACCAAGAATCTCATAAAATCATTAAGAAATATTGGAGACAAGTGAGTGTACTCAACAATGTGGGATTATGCTAGGAATTAATTAAGTTTGAAATGAGAAATTTGACTATTTGATTAGGAAAAACGATTGCTCAAATCAAAAAGAAAAACAAACAAGAAATAATTTGAAAAATCCGGGATTTTTCTAAAAACTGGAGTTATCAATCATCAAATGAGGTATTGGAATTATCCAAACTACAGACAGATAATATCTATGAGGAGAAAGCAAGAGGAGCTTTTATAAGGTCAAGACTTAAATGGATGGAACATGGTGAAAAAAATACCAAGTATTTTTTCAATTTAGAAAAGAGAAGAGTAGAATGTCCTCAGTTAGTAAAAATATTATTAATAATATAACCAATGAGAATCCTGATCCTGAGAATCCCGTTTTTATTAAACATTGTATACAGCTACTCACCCATGTCCAAAATCCAGTCATTTCTAGATAATGTCTCCAGGAATGTCAAGAAAGTTGATAACCAATTTAAATCTTTGTATGATAATCAGATCACTATTGCCGAAATCAAGGAAAGTATCAAAGGTCTTAAAGATAACCGTTCCCCTGGAAATTATGGTCTTAGTAGTGAATTCTACAAGGCCTTCAGTGGAGAGCTAGCTCCATTCCTTCTCTCAGTAATTAATGAATCATTAAGAAAAAAATAACTACCTGCATCACTTAAACAAGGAGTTATCACACTAATTCCCAAATCCAATAAAGACAAGCTACATATAGATAATGGAGACCCATTACTTTACTAAATAATGACTGTAAAATATTTGCTTTAATTCTTGGTAAAAGATTGAAAATAGGATTAGAAAATATAACTGATGAAGAGCAAACTGGCTTTATACATGGTAGGAATATTCACAACAACATTAGATTAATTCTGGATATGATTTATTACAATCATCTTATATTGGATGAGAGCTTTGTACTATTCATTGATTTATAAAAGGCCTTTGATACTATTGAACACAGTTTTATGTTTAAAGTAATAGAGTTTCTTGGTTCCTGTGAAAATTTTTTGAATGCAGTCAAAACACTATACAATGGATGCAATAGCTCAGTAAAAAAAACTGGCTCATGGAACTACACAACAATTTTAACTTCAAAGAGGTTTAAAACAAGGCTGTCCAGTCTCCCCATTTCGATTTTTGTTGGTCACTCAAGTAATGGCATCCCATATAAAAATGAGCAATTTTCAAGGGATTTCAGCATTGGGGAGAGAATTAAAAATTTGTCAGCTGGCAGATGATACTTTGTTGTTTTTAAGGAACAAAGATGAAATTCTCAAAGCATTACAGTGCATTGAACATTTCTCTGTTGTATCTGGTTTGAAGATGAATTCCAAGAAATATGTCCTTTTCCCACTTAAAGTTTGTAATTTGTCTCATATACATGACATAGAGGTAAAAGATACTGTCTCATATTTGGGGATTACACTTTGTAAAGATGAAAAAATACATACAAAATTGAATTTTGACACGATTATTAATCAAACTAAAAGCAGGTTCAATATATGGTTATATAGATATGTATCATTACAAGGAAGAATTATTTTATCAAAGGCTGAAGGCCTTTCAAGGTCTGTATATGCATCACTTTCTTTAGATATACCAACTGAAATTAATAAAGTACTTAATTCACAATTATTGAATTTTATCTGGAAGAATAAACCTCACTACATAAAAAGAGATATTTTGTATAACAGCAAAGATAATGGGGGCCTGGAAGTTTTAGATTATGAAAGACTTAACAATAACTTTAAAATAAATTGGCTTATAAAATTTTTAAATAACCAAAATAGCATATGTAACACCTTTTCCCAAATACTTATTTAGTAATGTTGGTGGAATTTAATTTATTTTTTATGCAGTCATGTGAGTTCTATTAATGTACTTTGCTTTGGTTTCCTTTCTGTGTGGATGGTGAAAGTTCGCCATCTGCTGGGCCATCTTTAGAGTGTGGCTGCAGTAAGTGTTAATGTGGTTTTGAACGTAATTGATGCTAAACTGAATGTTAATGTATGCACATTGTTGATGTACACAAAACTTGTTAATGTAATATTAACAAGCTGGGGAATTATTTTGTTTTCTTTTTTAGAATAAGGCCACTACCGTATTTCGTAGGGTTGAATTTATTTTATTTAATTTTTATATAATTTCAAGTACAGTAAAGAAAAACCAGAAGCTCCTGTTTTATAGTTGGTTGTGATATGCTCCTAACGACCGCTGAGCTCAAGAAGTAGACTCAGCTATCAGAAATAAAAACCCCCCAAAAACAACTACTTGGTGTGTCCTGTGTCGATTTCTGACCACAGCACCCCCATATCACATAAACAAAGAAACAATTTCCCACTTATTTTTACATTGTATGCATTCCAAAATATTTTGGATTGATATGCAAAACTTTCTATCTAGAAGAACAGGTCAAATGGTCATGCTTTATGGTAGTGATATTTTAATTTATTTTGAAAATAACTCAATGGACAAAAATGTTTTTAATCCAACTGTTTATAATTTTTGGCAATTCCACGTACATAAAATGAAATGGACCAATAGAAGACCAAACTTCACCTTATTTCTAATTGATATTAACCTCTATTACAATTCTCTAGTCAAGCTGAAAAACAGAAAAGCAACAAATACCCAAACAATATTTGAAACATATAAAATTATCAACTAATGTTACTTAATTATTAAAGCATCTTGCAGAATCCCTTTACCGAATGTCTTTTTATTTTTGTTTGTCATAACTGAATTCCCTGGCACTTTGTTTCCTCTTTTTGTTCTTTAACCTGTCTGTATGAGTGTGACTATTATCAATAAAGTTGGGGGAAAAAAAAGATAAGAAGATACTGATATTACAACTCCCATGAGCACTGGGTGTGCACTGTGTGCTTATCCCATTGGCCCATCCAGTTTGCCCTCTCGCATCTTGCCTCCTCAGTCAAGCTGGGAGTATAGCCTACTTGATATGAAGGAGAACTTGGCCTAAATAAAACCCCTGCCGAGTATGGCATCACATACAAACTGTGTACACTCATTGCAGCTTTAAACTTTGTTTAGTGACACCATGCTAGCAGATGGTCTGCTGCCGGTGACACCCCTTTCATCTGTAGCTATTGTATATCCTTACAAACAGTGATTGAACTCTATTTGTGGCCATTTGTCTCTAACAATTGGGAGCAGGTACAGAGTGTGAGTGTGGGAATGTGTACTCAGATGAAGTTAAGACACAGGAAGGAACTTAATTGTTCAAACGTATCACTAGTGACTTTGGAAAACCACTAGCCACAGTGGTTGGTGAGCCAAAAAAGTTAATGTCATGCTCTGAATGGATTCTTCACTGATGTATCATGCCAGATCTATAATAGTCTCGCATAACCAGACCTATCTCCACACTTCATTTCAGCACTGTGCCAGCACTGGACAAAGGTCTGGCTAAACCCATTATCATTCCGCTATAGCGGAAAAAAACTCTCTGGCTTGTTTGTCTTTCTTTGAACCAATCACAATCGTCTTGGGCGGTGCTAAGCCCAGGTTGCAGCGACGGTGCCCTTGCAAAATAGTGTCGGGGGGAACTTGTTTTGGTACCCCGCTAAGTAGGTGGCGGTATGCATTCACACCAGATCAGGCAATGCGGCAAAAATGGCAGTCTTCCCATTCATTTGTGCATTTAAGCTGCGGCAGTGGGGACCGCATGGGGTGCCAAAAAAAAATAATGCAGCAGCCTGTGGCAAGAAAGTAGAACCAGAATCAACTTTTGCCGGAACGCAACCCGACGTCACGCAGCAGTGGCCAATCACGCAAGTTGTTTAAATTACCATGTAGCATTCTGTTGTTTACTGAACAACTGTCAGATGAATTACTGATGCGATTAATTTCCTAAAATTAGATTTTATCATCTTCACCGTGATTTGACAGTACCGGGTAATGGGGCGAGTACCGAAACAATAATTACTAGCTAAATATTAATTCAGAATGTCAGAATTAAGCTGTATAAATGATTTGCTAGTAACAGTTCTTGCATGTTAGTTTATTGTACCTAGCACTATGGAGTTCATGGACCAAACGATGATACTCTCCCAGTTGTGTCCTTGCTTGGTTTATTTTGTGTAGCCAGCTTCGACGTCTGCGTCTGGCTGGCAGTCTATGCTGCAAAATAACGATAGCAAGAAACTTCGTTCGGTTTGTGTTTGTGTCCATTTTTTTTTTTGAGTTAGCACAGGAAATGGAGGGGGGGCTAAAGTTCACATGATGTCACACAAATGGGCCATGTAATGACACGCCCACACCGCCGCACAACCATGTGGCAAGGTGCTACATTGCCTGATCTGGTGTGAATGCTGTGGCTGTGACATGCAAGAACGTCCAGCGGGCAGCATACTTCTTGCTGTTATGACTGCTAGGGGAAGCCACAACATAAGTGGGAGACACACACAGAGTAGCTGCAATAAAGAATATTAATTAACAAATGAACCCAAAATACTTACAAAAATACATGAGGTGTGTAGAGTGTGTGATGTAGGTCAGTAGTGGGGGTGGTGATGGTTGAGTGTGGAGTCAGTAAAGGATGTTGTCTTTAGCAGAAAAACCATATTGAGTCGTCTGCGGTAGAGGAGGAAGGAGAGAGAGCAAACGACCAGATCCTCTCAGTTTTTAAAGAACAGCCCAGGTGTCACCAGTAACGCCTAATTGTAACGCTCTGCTGCTTAAGCTGGAACTCCACCACAGGAGAAACAACAAAGAGACCAGCGAAGGAACAGCAGAGGGTTGCAACATCGTGGAAACGAAGTTCGGGGAGGTTGTATAAACAAAATGATGTGATTGTGGAGAAAACGAACAAACGCATTCCCTTGCCAAAGTTTTTTTCGGCACTTCTAACTAGCCGAAATCACCGCAGATGACACCAATGCAGCAAATGTTCTAAACTTGTACAACGGCTTGGCTGAATACTTGATTCTGATTGGTTCAAGGGTGGGCATTATTTCTCAGTAAAGTGACACCTCAGCCTTTTAACAGTTCTAAAATCAATGCGCTATAAAATCCAGCATTCTAAAGCAGTTTAAACAGCAACATTATTCTATCGCTTTTGCATTGTTGTTACATCCCCTCCCCTTTTCAATGTCCAATTTCACAATTGATGGCAATGTTGAATCACATTTCTAGTTACTGTTACTAGCTTTATTTATGGTTTCCAATGACCCCGCAAATCGGAATCGTCCCTCATTTGGACAGTAGAATAGGCGTTCCGCATTTAACTCATGGCTACGGGATGCATTTTCATCTGTTTGTTTGTGAATGATTGCGTTTATCGTTACCACTGATTTGAATATAATTCAATAGCTGGCTAGCCGGGATAACAAGCATGCCGTGATACTATTCTGACCTAAAACCAATAATTATTTTAATATTGGCTAGGTACAATAATTATTTTAATATTGGCTAGGCGCAGCCCTATACGCTCACTACGCAAGTTGCGTAGGGCCCCGCAAATTACGCAAGGGCCCCGCCTCCCCCTCGTGTCAAAGCGGGTATCAATGCTTACAACTTAGATGAGAGCGAAACTATAAACTATAAACTTCTGGACACGAAAAGAGAAAAAAAACACACCATGAGAGTGAATTCCGGGAACAGCAATCAGGTAAACTTGCGTTCTCTCCTCTCCAAGTTTGATGTCAGCAAATAACAGTAACGTTAAGTTGATGTGCTAGTGTAAACACCCACAGCTAGACCAATGAGGGTTTGTAGCTGGAGGGGAAGGCACCGCGTGTTTTTCCCTTGGCTGGTGTGAGTTAAAATCAGAGATGTTATTTATTTTTCCTCTGTTCATAAGAACAGGGCACAATTATATTTAAGAATGCACTGGTTCCGTCGCCGCGGATCAGATATTAATGCGCTGCTTCGTATCCCGCTTAAGACTGGCCTGAAACGGGGCTATGCTGTCATCAGAGATATATCTGATCTGTCGCCGAACCGTCAATATTCCAATGGGAGCATCAGAATACTCACAAATGAGCGGAACAACACATCAAATATATCTATGACCGCTGCAAGTAAGCGTAACAGTTACTAGGTTTTACTTTCGTAATAATCTGACTCCAAATGAAATTAGAATTTAAAATTTGGTTTTAACTATACGTGGAACTTGGAGTGGTTACACTCGACTCTATCTTGTGCCATCATTCCTCAGTATATGCTCCTGGGTTTAGCACTATTGTTAAATCTCAGTTCGGTGAAGCCTACAGAGGGTAGGAGGCTGACCACCATAATACATGCCTTCCTTTGTGCATAGATAGTTATGAGCCCAGGACAGTGTGTATCTATCGGGCTCCTTAATGCGAATTTGACAAGAACCGGCGTATAACGCCCATGGGTCCTCTTAAGCCAAAACACCAGAACCAATACAACACCAATCCCGTTAGCGGGCAGATCGTGGTCGCCTATCTAACTTGAGGACCTCACTAAAGACTTTCGCTGTACTAGAAACTCTGATCAGTAGGTCCTAGTCATAATTGTTCCCCTGAGTATTTAATTGGAATTTCGGCTGAAAAGAAGATCAAATGGATTAGAGTCATGAAGACCACGCAAGTTAAAAATAAGAAGAATTTATTTAACAGGCAGGTAGGTCATTAGCTTCAAATTCACAGTCAATTTAAAATATGGAAGGTTTTTAAAACATAAATACAGAGTAAAAAGTTCTTACCCAGCCTGTTTAGCTACACACGAAATCACAGAGCCTGTGCAGTGTTGGAAGTCGATTGCGATCTTCCCTGTTCAGCTACGCACAGAACACAGAGAATGTGCCGTGTGGGAAGTCGATTGCGATCTTCCCTGTTCAGCTACGCACAGAACACAGAGTATGTGCAGTGTGGGAAGTCGATTACGATCTTCTTGTCTAGCTACACACAGAACACAGAGTATGTGCAATGTGGGAAGTCGATTACGATCTTCCCAGATTGCTTTGTCTCCCTTCCTTTTAAGCCAAATCCCGCGTTTGATCTAGGCGGCATTGCCATAAATTAACCTGGCCGAATAATAAAATCTGGAATTTCGGCCCCACCATTTGGGGGCTGTTGTAAAAACAATTAGTGGGGAAATTGGGAAAAGGAGATGATTACCAGAGAGGACATTCCATTGTGATAGGTTTTTCCTGAGTTTCTAAAACTATGTTTTTTCAAATTCTATTTGGTATGAAACATATTTCATTCAATTGCTTGAATTTCCCTGAATATGTCGATACCAAACATGTCAAGTGAATGTAATATTATGGTGCAGTTGTCATGAAAATACCCTTTTGTTTAACCATTTTACATGCAATCCATGTTATTACTACATATGGCATAATACAGTAATATAATGAAAACATGTGCATGGTTTGTAAGGTTTTACGGGGTTTGTGAATATGATAAACAGACGGTTTAGAGTCCAGATCCAGAAAAGAAAAAAAAAGTGTGATGACAGAGGGGCCCACATAAGGGCACTGTGGTACTGTTAAGAGCAGTTGCCCCGTCATTTTGCCAGAGGCCTGATGATCTTTTCACCCTTTATGGCCCCAAAACACACACACCTACAACCATAGACAAAGAGACTAGTTCCCCTTATCTTAGTCTTGTCCAGATGGCAACATTCCAGAGAGCCAAATGGCCTGCTCACACAACCATAAACAACCAGTCCAGTTCCCCTTATCTCAGTCTTGTCCAGAGGGTAACAGTCCAGAGAGCCAAATGGCCTGCTCACCCAGAGGAAGTCCGAGTAACCTATTGTTTTATCACAAGGCTCTCGGGTCCTTTGAAGTACAGGATGAGTCCCAGCGTGCAGGCTTGTTCAAATGCCAGCGTTTTCTGGGTCCCAGTTTGACTCCCCTCCTACACTAGCTTGCAGTGCATCTCTCTCTGTCTGTCTTGCTAACCTATAGCTGGGCCGTGCATCTGGTCTGTCTGTGTCTTGCTTGCTTGCTTGCTAGCCACTTCCAGGGCTGTGTTCTGTGACTTTGTGCCTGACAATAGTGAGAGTGAAATACGTAAGGAATAAACCACGAAGGGTTGTCCGGTATTATTTTACCGTTGTTAAGCAAAACTCGATGGTAGTTTATTTGGACCGTTGTTATGGAAAAACTCTGGTTGTTAATTTTATGAAAACAACAATTCCGTCGAGAAAAAATAGTTCCTTCTCGTTTCATACCATACAATTAGCTTTTTGTAATTTTTTGCATTACATTATTTAGGAAAACTGCATGAAACCATAACTCAGTCAAATTAATCTCCCCCTCTCTTGCTTTTTAAAATGTTGCGGTCTTGCAGTGTAGACATAGCGTTTCTCCAAGACCCTCTGAAACCGGGTTTGAATTCCAGCTATCTTTAGGTTCACCGTCACTTGTCAGTGTTGTCACCTAGCCTATATTAAAATTCAGGGTTTTAGGTCAGAATGGTCTCACGGCTTGATTGTTATCCCGGCTAGCTAGCTAGCTAGCTAACTATTAATTGTATTCAAAGCAGCGGTTAATATTTAATGCAATCGTTTACAAAGATACGGATGAAAATGCGCCCCGTAGCCATGACTTAAATACGGAACGCCTATTCTACTGTCAAAATAAAGGACGATCGTGTATTTTGCGGTATGGTTGGCATTCCTAAATGAAGCCAGTAACTGGCCTACAACCGTGATTCAACGTTGCCATCAATTGCGAAATTGGACATTGAAAAGGGGAGGGTAACAAAAGGTGTCCCTTTATAATAAATTAATCACGGCTTGAAGTGAGCTGTTGCTTTTATAAAACGGTCACAAAGTATGGCAATATGAAAGTAATAGACACACTCCAATTTAGATTTAGATTTTTTAAAACGTTTTTTTTTCCTCAGACGCAGAGTGATACTGAATTGTGCAAAGGAATTAGACGTCATACGTGGTATGGTTAATATACCACGGCTATGAACCAATCAGATTGCTTGAATTGAGCTACCCGTTTTATAATGCTTAATCATTACGTCTGATAAACGCCAACGGGCAACTGTGTTTATAAACTGCAGCTCAGAAAAGATAACCGCGTCGCGTGTGAACATGCGTTCATATGCGCATGCACGAAATTAAACTTGCGCTTTCCAGCAGCAACCTCTGTGGGGTCCAGTCCAGACAATATATGGGCGTGATAGCACTCCTCATAGGCGCACATAATTTTAAAACAAGACAATGATTATCTAGTCTCTCAGTCAAGGGTTAGTTACAACTCTGGACTAATGCAAGATAGAAAGCAATGGATTGACATTGACTACTGATTAAATATTCTTATTCTTAGACTGACAGAGCAAACTGTTTTAAAGGAGCGAGGACTGTAGTGGGAGCACTGGGGTGTCAGGTGGGACTGTGTGGCAATGGAAAATGGTTTACATGGCTCACGGGTCAGGTAGGAGGGCTCCTTAGCAGAATTTTGCTTAGGGCCCCAGGGAGGTCAGGCCCGGCTCTGGCTAGGTGACAAGTGATGGCGAACCTATCATAAAGCTAGCTGGCATTCATAATCCGTTTCAGAGGGTCTTAGAAAGACGTTATGTCTAGGTCTACACTGCGCGGCCACACCATTTAACCCTCTGGGGTCGGGAGCTAAGCCGCCGGAGCTCGACAAGATGAAATGACCTTTCGTTTCTATTTGGATGATTAACTTCACGAGCTGTTATCATACATACGCAACAAAAACATTGACAGAAACCTTAGAATCGCGACTTTCCAATGTGCCCATTGGCAAATAATATGAATTGTTTTAAAAGTTTTAAATTTTATTAATTAGACCATGTATGCTTCGTTAGTCCTTACTCATTACTATGTGAATTTCGCTCAGCAGGAAGTCCGCCCAAATTGCATTCACATGTTAACGACATTATAATTACTCTCCATAGCAGGGGACTAGGGGAGGGGCGATGCGAGATCCATGTGAGAAATGCTAAGCCTGCGAAAGCTGGATAGAATGTCAAAGCATATAGCCTAATTCACTTCTTTTGAGGTAAACATTTCGTTTAATTTTGGAAAATGGCACGGATGACTGGACTTGACGTGCTTCATGTTATTTCGAACAGCGAACTGATCCAGCTGAGGATAAACTTCATGAGGAAGTATATTTCTTATGATCATATTGGTAAATATGTGTACTGCATTGCAACGTATCTTTGTGTTTGTAGGAATATCCAGCAATATGCGCGTTTGTAAATTCCCATAATACAAACTATCCAAACTATAGCATTTCAAAATTATAGGCTAGGCTCTCTGCGTGTGGTTGTGTTAGAAGTAGCAGGTAGATTGTATTTTTTGCGATCATATTGGTAATAAATAGCCTATGCCTGGCGTGTAGTGGCGTGGCTAGGATTCTAAAACTTAGTGTCCTCGCACAATCGATGTTAGCATACTGTATGTAAATTCGGGAAATAGCAATAAAACAACCACTTAGCTAAACAGACCTAGCCTAGCCTAGATTGAGGCATTGTTATTGATGAGTTGCGTGTAGTTGAGTTGGAATATAAATGTTTATTTAGTTTAGCTAATGTTTCGTTGATAGCTTGCATTATTTGTAAATGTGTGCTGTATTACATTCTCTGTGCGTTTGTAGGAATATTCACTAATATGCGCGCTTGTAAATTCCCACTCTACGAACGATTCTAACCATTGCAACTCAAAATTATAGGCTACCTCTCTGTGTCTGTGTGTTTGTTTGGTTCTTTGTTTGTATATGATGTAACTATGTCACATTTCCTAAGTTTTGTTTTCCTTAGTTAGTGGTTTGTCCCTTTTTTGTTAAGCACATTTAATTTTCACCTGTTGAAGGAAATGTGCTATATAAATAAAGTTTGATTTGATATCATTTACTAACAAATTTTTGTTTTTTACATGCTGGCGCCACCTGTGAGGATACTGATGTATATCTTCTACAGTTTGGTGCCCCACTATGAGAAGTAGCGGCATGTCCCCTACACATATATGCATGTAGTAAACAGTTTTTCACAAAGGCAGAGTGTATAATTTGACTGTTACAGTCTCCTTATGTTTTTAACATTTCAAAGGGATGCTGCTTACATTAAGACTCAGCATAATTTGAGTAAAACCCACAATCAAAAATCACTTTGTGTGTAATTATGATCCTTGTTGTTCTGTGTACTGTTTTGTGTTATAACCTAATGTAATACCCTTACCCTTTCTTTTATCAGCTTTTGTTTCCTACATGTTCTGAAAGATAAACAATAATTCATCTGTTTTCCTTAGTTAGTGGTTTGTCCCTTTTTTGTTAAGCACATTTAATTTTCACCTGTTGAAGGAAATGTGCTATATAAATAAAGTTTGATTTGATATCACATTTACTAACAATTTTGTTTTTATTTTATTTACAGAGATGCTGATCAGGAAACACGGCCTAGTTCACCACTAGCTAAGAGGCCACGCAGGCATCGCAAGAGTACACCAGTCTCATCTCATCTTCCATGCATATAGTTTACTTCAATAAATGTTTCAAAATCAAAAGATGTCTGTTTCTGTCTGCTAAATGGCTCATTGAGTCTAAATTTTTAGCTAAATCATTTATATTAATTTAGAATTAGCTGAATGGTATAATGATTTGGTTAAGATTAATTATTATTAAAATTACACATTATAGTCAATTTAATTATTAATTTGAATTGCTAATTTATAGTCTGTATAATTATGATGAGACTGATTTTTACATGCTGGCGCCACCTGTGAGGATACTGATGTATATCTTCTACAGTTTGGTGCCCCACTATGAGAAGTAGTGGCACGTCCCCTACACATATATGCATGTAGTAAACAGTTTTTCACAAAGGCAGAGTGTATAATTTGACTGTTACAGTCTCCTTATGTTTTTAACATTTCAAAGGGATGCTGCTTACATTAAGACTCAGCATAATTTGAGTAAAACCCACAATCAAAAATCACTTTGTGTGTAATTATGATCCTTGTTGTTCTGTGTACTGTTTTGTGTTATAACCTAATGTAATACCCTTACCCTTTCTTTTATCAGCTTTTGTTTCCTACATGTTCTGAAAGATAAACAATAATTAATCTGTTTTCTATGTTACAGTCCATTAATACATTAAATTCTGACCTAAACATGGTTGATGTCAATAACAACATATTCGTGTGACATGGTACCAGCATAGTAAAACACCAGACTCTTGAAATACTATCTGAAGAGCATTTATTTCCGTCATGTCTTTGTCGACTATGAAGCACCTGAAATGGCACCCATTGTTTTGGCCTTTACACACATTTCTTTTTGTCAGACCCATGCACTATGCAATGTATATTGACTTTTGACTTTTAAAACCCTGTTTATTATTAATCACACAGTCTTAATCACTTTGCAGCCCCAAAAAAAAAACCCCAACCAAAGAGAAAAAAAGAGAAACCAACTCCAGTCCCACACACAGAGAACACTTAAAAACTAACACCACTATCCCCATGTCCACTATTCAAACCTTCAAGTCTAATGTATTGCCCACTACTGGGAGAACCTGCTGAATACACCACTTATCTTCGAAACCAGGCAAATTATTAATCAGCAGATAATATTCAAACTCCAGTCGTATCCTTGCTCGGAGCAAAAACTACAACCACATTAACACCTCTGTTGTGCCTGCTCCCCTTAGCTGATGCTTCCGGGTCACCTATATGGCCAATTTGGCCTGGCCCAACACAAAATTGACAATCTGAATTTTCCCCCTCATAGTCCTTGAGTGAGTCATACTATAAATGAACAAACACTCCCCAAATTCAACCCCCAGTGAGTGCAGTAAATGCTGTAAAAACTGAAAAAGTGAAACCAGTCTGGGACAATCAAGAAATAAATGGTCTACAGTCTCCTCCTGACCACAGAATACAGAATTCTGGCTGATGCCCGAATCAACTTGGTTCAGAAATCTGCCTGTAGAAATTGTCCTGTGGAGTATCCGCCATTGCAGATCCCCTGACCTCTTTTGCAAAGGAGGCTTGTACAGAGTCCTCCATGCAGGACTCATTTCGCCCGCAACAGCGAAACTTTCCACCCACTTTGAGGCAGGCGGAGACGCGAGAGAAGCTGCGTATGTCACTTTCAAAAGCTGATACAGCAGCTTCCTCGGCGCCTCCCGGACACAGACTACCCCCCTCCCAGGAAAGGCCCTTGAGTGGGCTGGACTGAAGGTTGTATCCAAAGCTCAGGACACAAAACTTCTGAGCCAGTCAATCCACCTCTAGCAAGTGCCTCCTCCACCACCTCCCGCACGTGATGATGAAAACAGCTGGCCAGGCCGCCCAGATACAATGTATATTATTACTTTGAGGCAATTGTGATTTGCAATGATCTGAGATAATCATGGGATTAATACTGTCCACATTTTATTAATATTTACATTACCTTGGTGCCTGCATAAAAACTAGTTTGAGCTTCTCCAATGACAGTTCCATTGTGACCTGCTTTTCATTGCTTAGAATGATATAAGCAACAGGTTTGTTACTCCAAGTGTGTACAATTGACTCAATGTGTGGCATCCATAAACACAATGTCCCTTCCATAATCATATAAGCTCTTCTTCATCAACCATGTCTGCAGAACGATGATAAGTTCTGTCTGATGGCTGAAAGCCTGGTTAAAAACGACAATCCTTGAATGGGGCCTCATGAAGCTTTGCAATTCTCCAGGCATCATCCTTATTTAGATTATGCCTAGGCATCATGCAAGTGCGTACGTTATCTATATCGCGTGGAGTAACAAAATAAGCCCTGTTGATTGACATCACTGTGGCCCTGATCCTTTGACCATTTATGTGCTTGTACATTAATCCAGCAACGGAGAAGACCAGCGGAAGCAAACCCCAGGTGAAATGGCCTGGAGCCTCGGAGAAGAAAGAATGGGAGACCATAAATGCAGACCTGACCAGTGGGGATGAGGGGAACAGTTGAAAGAAAGCTTGACAAGATGGGGGACATCATCTATGGCTATGGAGCAGAACGATATGGAATAAGGAACAAAAAGGAAAAGGTACCAGCATTGGAAAGCAAGTCCAGACGACAACAGGAGATGGAACGCCTGATTTGGGGGAGAAGGCAGCTCAAGAAGCAGTGGAGGAAGGCTTCTGATAGTGAGAAGGAGGGCATCAACATTCTCCAGGGAAACATCAAAAGCCGTTTAGCAACCCTGAGACGAGCAGAGAACCTGCGGAAATCACGAAAAAAGAAAGAACGAGCAAGATCACGTTTCTTCAAGCACCCCTTCAAGTTTGTGAAATCACTTTTCACCGAAAAAAAGGGAGGAAACCTGAAAACATCAAGGCAGGAGCTGGTCGAGCATCTGGAAAGACTGTATGTGGATGAAAAGAAGAACGTGCAGACAGCTATTCCAACCTGAGCACCAGATGGACATTAATCCTCCAAAGTGGAGTGAGGTGGAGCAGGCAGTAAAGCGGGCAAGAGCATCATCAGCCCCAGGGCCAAATGGGGTTCCGTATTGACTCTACAAGTGCTCCTGATGTTCTTCGCTTCCTGTGGAGGCTAATGCGAGTGGCTTAGGAGAAGGGAATCATACCCAAAACATGGCGCAGGTCAGGAGGTCCTGATTCCGAAAGAGAAGGAATCCACGGATATCAGCCAATTCTGCCCCATCAGTCTCCTCAATGTAGAGGGTAAGATTTTCTTCAGTGTTATAGCTCAGAGGATGACCAGCTATCTGGAGAGAAACAACCTTGTGGATACAACAGTCCAAAAAGCAGGCATCCCAGGGTTCTCTGGATGCCTTGAACACACCAGCATGATTTGGCACCAAATCCAGACGGCTAAGAAAGAGAAGAGTGATCTCCATGTCATTTTCCTTGACCTTGCCAACGCATTCGGATCTGTCCCTCACAGTTTCCTCTGGGCATCCTTTGACTTCTTCAGGATACCAGAGACCATCACAAACCTTGTCAAGGCCTATTTCCAAGATCTGCAGCTCTGTTTCACCACGCCAGACTTTATCACCACATGGAGATTGGCATAATGGCAGGGTGTACCATCTCCCCATTGGCTTTGACCATGGCGATGGAAGTCATCATAAGGGCCGCCAAGTGGGTGGTGGGTGGCGAGCGGCTGAAATCTGGAGTCCTTCTACCACCCATCAGGGCTTACATGGATGACATGACAACCATGACGACAACAGCACCTTGCACCAGGCGTCTTCTAGGGAAGCTACAAGAGAACATCACTGGGGCCAGAATGAAATTCAAGCCATCCAAATCAAGAAGCATCTCTATAATCAAACGTAAACTGACGGAACAAAGGTTCTTCATCGATCATGAACCTATCCCAACTGTCTCAGAGCAGCCAATCAAAAGTCTTGGAAGATGGGATGACTCAAAACCGAAGGACACTGATCAGGCACACGAGCTTAGGCAAGAAATCACTAAAGGTCTGGAGAACATCGACCGATCTTTGCTGCCCGGTAAGCTGAAAATCTAGTGCCTGCAGTTTGGGTTACTACCTCGCCTTATGTGGCCACTAACCATGTATGACATCACCCTCACATGAGTCAAGAAAATGCAAAGGACGATCAGCTCTTATGTGAGAAAATGGTTAGGTGTTCCTCTACGCCTGAGCAGCATAGGCTTGTATGGTCAGGGGCTACTCCAGCTGCCTCTCTCTAGCCTCACAGAGGAGTTAAAATTCGCTAAAGTGAGACTAGAGATGACCCCGGCAGAATCAAGAGACACTGTGATCCGAGCTGCTGCCCCAACCCTGGCAACAGGAATGAAGTGGACGGCTAAGAATGCGGCACAGCAGGCAAAATCTGCTCTCTGCCATGGTGACATCGTGGGCCAAATCCAACATGAAAGAAGTGGCTTTGGGCTTGGCAGAAAACGACATTGCTGGAACAAGGCATCCTCACTAGAGCAGCGGAAGTTGGTCGTGGCCAAAGTCCGCCGACAGGAGGAGTCGAGTAGGTGTGCCAAGGCTGTGTCGCAAGCTAAACAGGGCCAGTGGATGAGATGGGAGAATGTGGAAGAATGGAAGATCAGTTGGAAGGACATGTCGGAGATGGAGTTGAGCAGGATAAGTTTCCTATTCAAGCAACTTACTATATCCTTCCTACCCCTAAAAATCTCAACTAATAGCTGGGCGAAGATCCATCATGTCCCCTGTGTTCAACACCAGCTACACTTAGACACATCCTCACTGGGTGTAAAGTGAGCCTCTCCCAAGGACGGTACACCTGGAGACACAATCAAGTGCCTGGCAGCAACTCTGGAAAGCAGGAGAACAACTAACAATGCCTTGCCGCCCAGAACAACCAACCCAGTCATGCCAATTGCCTTTGTTCGGGAAGGGGAACAAAGACAACTGAAGATTCCACCAAGGGACAGGTTTGGACAGCTGGAGGTAGCCCGGGACTGGCAGATGCTGGTGGACGTGGGCCAACGGCTTACAGTTCCATCAGAGAGAGCCATCACCAACTTGAGGCCTGATCTGGTCCTGTGGTCCAACTCTCAGCGCATGGTGTACTTTGTGGAGCTCACAGTCCCTTGGGAGGATGCTGTGCAGGAAGCCTTCGAAAGAAAGAAACTGCGATATACAGAGCTTGCAGCGGAGGCAGAACAGTGGAGAGCAAAGATCTGCCCTGTAGAAGTTGGATGTCGGGGCTTCGTGGCAACATCAACTATAAGACTGATGAGGGACCTGGGGATCAGTGGACAAGCCCTATGCCAGGCCATCAAGGAAACATCAGGGGTGGCAGAGCGGCGTAGCCAGTGGCTCTGGCTGAGGAGAAAAGACCCCAGCTGGTCTCCCAAATAAGCCGGCTAGCCAGATGCAGAGGGGGGTGGTTCTGGGACGGCAGAACGCACCGCTGAGCCTACTGGAGACATCGTGGGCCCAGTCAGCGAAACATTGATGAAAGTAGGAGCCCACTTGACAACCTCAATGACGTGCCTGGACAGCCTTTCTCAACATCGGAGTAGCGTAGGTCAGTGCTTAAGTCTTCCATCACCACCGGGAGCACGGGAGTTTTAAGAGGTGGCACTTTGGATTTTAACATCACGTCCTGTGTATTTGAAAACATTGTGTCAGACTTCACACATAATGAGAACCAACACTCAATTTTGGAGATTAGCTCAGGACAAATAGTCTGACAGTGACCCTCTGTTTTGCATGAGGATCACAGCCTGAATGATCATTGAAAGTTCTCTGTATAATAACTTTTTTATCCAGTCTGTCTTCAACATATATAGGTATATAGATATATAGGTCTTACAACCTGTAGCTGTTTTGCTACTAGGCATACTTTTTCCAGACTGTGTACAGGAAAATAAAAAGTAGCCAGTTTTTCTGTCCTTTTGGTTAAAATCTGTCAAAAATATACAAAAAATTCCTTGATACAGACGCTGAGGATTTGGACGTGTGTTGTTTATTTAGTGGCAGCAAACAGATTAAGCAGTTGTTATCAGCAGCATGCAGTCAGTCTCACACATCCAGCCTTTCAGAATCAAAACATATATCTATATTAAATCCATGGCTAACTACACTACTCTGCAGCTACATAATATAGCTAGGGTAGCGCATGTGGCGAATGTTTATTAGACTTTAGTTAGGTGAGAGAAATATTTCTACTTCCTACCTGTCAGAATCAAAACAGTTATGCTTGACCTTGACCTTACATGACCCAAGAGGGTCCCTGATAACAGTTACTGTACCAGAACAGTGCAGCACCCTCTGGCAGCAGTCCTCCACCCTACACTACGAAAAATCTTTACATACCAATTACTATGCAACAAAGGCTGATATTGTAACCAAACTCATTGTGGACCATTGCAATAAATGATCCTAAGTGGGGATTATCTGCCCTTGGTTTCAACCATTTTGCTTTTTGGTCATCTTGGATTTTGTCAGAAGACATTTAGGGCTCTATCTTACACCCGGCGCAAAGCAGCGCCAAGCGCAATGCAAGTGTCTTTAGTTAGTTTAGTCTAGTTTCAGACTGACGCAGTTTTCATTTTCCCGTCCAGCACCCACGTTGTTTAACCCCTTAGCGCACAAGCCAAATCTTGCCAATCCTTGCCCATTTAGGGGGTACCCTATTTTAAGCTTTATAACTCCAGATGTGAACACCACAGAGACTTGAAGAATGGCTTAAACGAAGCAAGACATTTGTACAATTTACAATACCAATGCAGATTAGTTTATATTCATAATTTTGGAAGAAATAAAGTGCCACAAATGCAATTGTCGAGACAAAATCAAAAATGAATTTGTACTTTTTTAGTTTGCAATGAAATACTGAGAGATTGCATATATACAGCAGGTTAAACTATACATGTGCTGGATCAAAAACTTCTTGACCACAAGTTCATAAAATCTATGGGTGGATATGTAGAATTACTATAGATGTATGAAGCAAAAACTAAGCAAGTGTACCCAGCTTCTCCAAATCTATACATTTGTGTAAATTACAACATATTCACGTATTTTACTACAAATCAACTGTTTTGACTCAAGAAACTCACTGTTGCATCATTTTCAGGTGGGAATTACAAGCTTTCCGTCAGTACAGTGGTCCAAAATAGCTAGGGGTCCAGAAACATATCCAAAATCTCTCCAAAAGGGAATGTAATGCTTTTTGTCCATTGTAAAGCATATAAATGAGTCCCTTATGAAAGTTTAACATTGATATCAGTGTTACGTTCCACGTCGTGTGTGTTGTTTTTTTCCCCCACTGTAATGCTGCAGGAGAGCCATTCATCATCCCATTCGCTGTCCCCGCTGTCCATCATCGTTAACCTGGTCCCGCCTTCACCAATCACATCCCTTCTCTGGAAGATAAAAGCTGCGTGGCTGCTGCTGTTCGTCGTCTCTCTGTCATTGATCTCTGTTCGTTTTCGCTGTGTGGTTGTGTATGTGCGGTAGAGATTTAGAGACCTATGTATGTGCGTGTAAACGTTTCCCCTGCTTATGTATGTGTGGTTGTCTGTGTGTGGTTCAGGCCCTGGGGCAGGTAAGACAGAGGCCTCTATACACCGGTGCTACACGCAGGAGGAAACTTGTATAGACACATTAGAAAAGGGGTGGTTGTCAACTTTGTATTCTTTTGTTTGTAAGAGTAGTTAGTCTTTGGTTTTGCTTAGGTAGTCAGAGTATCTTTTGTTCTAGCATGGTTTGGTTTTGTTTATTTAATTTCTTTGGCTACATCCATGTCCCTTGGCTTTGTGACCTAGTGTCTTTGTTTTGTGTAAACTTGTCCAAATGTAAATATCACTTCACTTGCACTCTTATAATAATAACACCTTTAATTTCACCTGCAACTTTGTCTGACCTGATTATTTACACTAAACGTGCAATAAAAATAGTGAAATAAAGTGTCCTGGTGAAAAGGTGTTAAACCTTTTCACCAGGACACTTTATTTCACTATTTTTGTTACGTACTCCCTCCTACCCCTAGAAACCTTGAGAGACGTAACATCAGATTTAAAAATAATGCAAAAATATCATCACACAATGCTGTACAGTACCTAAATGTGTAATAATTAACTCTTGTATGTATATCTATACTCTGTACTCTCGTATGTCTTCTTGTATGGGGATGAGACAACATGAAAACAATTTTCAACCGTCCACGACGTTTTGCCAATGTTCAAACACTCCCATCATCACTGTTGCGTGCATTACAAAAACAATTACAAAACATACTTACATTATGGTGTGAAATATCCTTATTATAGAATACCACTAACCTATTTAAAGACACTCAATTAAAAAAATAACGTATATAACCGAAATATTTTGAGCAGTAATACTTACAGAGCAATGACAAAATCTTATCTGTTTTCAGTAGATAGAGACAGAGACAGTAAATCAATGATGTAGTTCTATCCGCTTCTGTCTTACAACAGAAAACGATGTCATATGGCTTAGCTATGCCCAGAAGTCCTCAATAATAATAGTATTTTCCAAGAAATTATGAAAAACCCAGGCATCACAAATGCGCGTATACGCGTAAAACCAACAGGAAGGTTGTATATTTATTCAACATTAGTCCCAGATATTGACTGTAAAATGACATGGTTTCATTTTAAAAAACTTATTCTCGTTTATTTCGTTATTCAGTGAACAGCGTTTTTACTGCAGTATTAGCATATCTTAGGACTATTGTCGGGTTTATCTTGTTGCTATGACGGAATACGATTTTTTAGTGGTGAAATAATATTTTTATGAATGCCAAGATAGACAATATTGTCCATTATGTCATGGGTGGGGGGTGTAGTTGTAGATGAGACTGCAGGGACGGGGTGCGTGTAAAATGAACGACCAGAGCGACAATGGTGGCGCTGCAAAACTCCGTATTCGGCATAGTTGTTGCGTTCCGTCTACTAATGAAACTAAAACGCGTTTCTGTTTTTAACTCATACTTTGGTTCCAGTAGCACCGAATGTCTGAGTTCAGTAATCTCGGCACGCTGGCGTGCCGACCACTAGGGGCTTTAGGCTAAGAGGTAAAATAGCAAATGTATTTGTGCCCATCTAGGCGCCCATGGGCGTGTTGGTCTTAAAATGAGGTGTGGTCAGGCGCATTGTTGGCGCATTTCTATCTTGAGGCAGTGGAATAGGATTGCGCGATTGACCAACTAAAACCTGGTCTTAAGTCAATGGCGCAGTATTTTACTGTTATTTTAAGGGCGCATTATTAAAGGAACAATCTCGAAGATCTCCGTGTCGTTGTCTTTGGCAGCACTTATGGCGATAAGCGGTAATTGCAGGTGTGTTTTTGGACCTCACTTCCCAGAGATCCAAACAGTGTCGCCTGTGTGATGTCAATCAGTTGGCACATAGGTCACGCCTCCATAACAATTCGAGGTGAGCAGTACACATGAAAGCGAAAAGGGAATGATGTCTTCTGAGACTGTAATTATAACACTTACTATATTATATAATATATTGGTGGACTTGATGGCAATGTAAATAATGGTAACGTTAGTTAGCTAAATTGCAACATTACAAGTTAGCGTTGAATTCGAGAGACGGTTTGCCAGGTTGGTACTGGTCAGTAGCGTTAGCTAGCGTTTTTTCTAATTGTTAGCTGACATTAGATTATGTTAATTTAAGGTTGTCATACAATTTTCCCCGACCGTGAAAACTGCCTGACTTGTTCACCTTTTGGACAGATGTGGCTTCTGGGTAAATCTATCGCTGTTTTCGTCGCGGCACTTTTGACACAAGCAATGCTGGGAACGCAACTGCAATACGAGCAAACTATTGTCTCCAAAATTGTGGATTTATAATTAGTCACATTATCGGACCACACTGTTTATTTATGGATCACTATTAAGAAGCTCTCATTTCATATTTGCTCATATTTATGCTAACTCAGCATACTCGCTCTCGGGGATATGCTGCATGACCTCATACCATAGCTTGATATGAACTTTATGAATAGAGCCGGGAACACCAGCTTCTCTTCATTATGCACCTCATAAATGGAACCACGTGCAGGAAACCTCAGAACCGGATCATTTAATTAATCTGGCGGGTTTGAAATTTTTTTTAAATGAGGTTTTTATATTACATTACAGGCATTTAGCAGACACTCTTATCCAGAGCAACGTACAACAAAGTGTATAACCATAACCAGGAACAAGTGTGTTGAGTTGCAGCATTCTGGATGAGTTGCAGGGGTCTGATAGCAAATGCCGGTAGGCCAGCCGGAAGAGTAGTCCAGGCGGGATAGTACCATTGCTTGGACCAGGAGCTGGGTTGAGTAGGTGGTGAGAAAAGGGCGGATTCTCCGGATGTTGTATAGGAAGAATCTGCATGCCCGCCTTACCGCTGTGATGATCTTGGAGAGGGACAGCCTGTTGTCCATCACCACTCCGAGATTCTTGGCACAGGGTGACAACGTCACTAAAGTGTCCCCTAGGGAAATGGAAAAATCAAGGAGGGGAGAGGTTAGAGTAGGAATGAAGATTAGCTCCATCTTACCCGGGTGGTGATTGTCCATCCAGGGACCTGTGTGTCCGATGGGGAGAAGGAGAGAAAGAGTTGTGTGTCATCAGCATAGCAGTGACAAGCCATGGGCAGAGATTACAGGGCCAAGGGATCTGGTGTATAAGGAGAAGAGAAGGGGACCGAGGACTGAGCCCTGGGGAACTCCCGTAGCAAGGGGACGGGGGGCGATACTCTACCAGCCCAGGCAACCTGGATGGAGCGGACGGAGAGGTAGGACTCAATCCAGTCAAGGGCTGTGCCGCATATCCCCGCTGCTACCAGGGAGGAGTGCTCAACAGTGTCGAAAGCAGGTGAGAGATCTAGCAGAATCGGGACAGAGGAGAGGGAGGCTGCTCGTGCGGCATGAAGTGACTCACTGACAGAGAGGAGTGCAGTCTCTGTCGAGTGGCCAGGCCTGAAGCCGGACCGGTGGGGGTCGAGCAGGTTATTCTGAGAGAGGAAAGCAGAGAGTTGGTTAGATGCAGCTTGTTCAATTGTTTTGGATAGAAAAGGAAGGAGAGATACCGGGCGGTAGTTATGGATGATGGAGGGATCTAGTGTGGGCTTCTTGAGAAGCGGGATGATGTGGGCCCTCTTGAAGGATGAGAGGAAACATCCAGATGACAGAGAGGAGTTCATGAGGGAGGTGACAAATGGGAGGATATCTGGTGTGATTGCCTGGAGGAGAGGTGAGGGGTCAAGAGCTCAGGTGGTAGGGTGGTGGGAGAGCAGAAGCTGGGAAACATCAGAGTCTGTGAGGAGAGAGAATGTGGAGAAACGGGGAGGGCACAAAGGAGCTGCGGATGTCTGCAATCTTCTCATCAAAGAATACTGCGAAGTCATCTGCAGTGAAGGAGGACTGAGGTGGGGGAGGAGGCATGCTGAGGAGAGAGGAGAAAATAGAGAACAGTTGACGAGGGTTAGAAATGGAGTTATGAATTTTAGTCTGATAGAAATTTGCCTTAGTGGCAGTGACAGCAGAAGAAAAAGCTGTCAGGAGAGACTGATAGGCTGAAAGGTCGGATGGGTCCCTGGATTTCCCCCACTTCCTCTCAGCAGCGCGGAGGCTGGCCCTGGAGATATGTAGGGTGTCAGACATCCATGGACTGGGAGGGGATGAGCGTGCTGGCATAGGGACAAGAGGACAGAGAGAGTTGAGTGCTGAGGAGAGAGATGAAGTTAGGGTGGAGGATGCAGAATCAGTGGGGAGTTTGGAGAATGATTGGAGAGGGGGGAGGGTAGCAGTGACTCTGGGAGCCAGAGAAGAGGGTGAGCGGGAGCGGAGGTTACGACGGACAGTGACAGTGGGGGTGGGAGGAGGAGAGGGAGGATGGGGAGCAAGAGGGAGGGAGAAGGAGATGAAGTGGTGATCAGATGTATGCAGAGGGGTAACCATGAGATTGGAGCTGGAGCAGTTCCTCAGGAAGATCTGATCTAGGAGATCTGATTAATTATATTAATTATAATTAATAATTCATTATAATTATAATTGTGTAGCCTATTTTCTTCACGCCATGTGTTCGAAAGTTTCCACTCATAGTTGCACAGTTAATGTTCTGATTGGAGAATGTGTCACCCAGAACGTGCTTTGCAACTGTTGCAAACGGCTATGGAAAGTTTTTGCTTCAAATTTGGCTAAAAACATGGATCTTGTAGCGAAACCCAACATTACTTCTCCTGTTTGGAAACATTTTGGCTTTGAACCCGATGAAGAGGGAAAGCCAAAGAATTTGGATGAGGTAGTGTGCCGCATTAGCAGCAAGAAAATCAACGTCATCCGAGGAAACACGACAAATCTAGCATCGCATATTAGGACCACTCATCGTCCGTTATACAATGCAATGAAAGGCACCCCATCTACCTTGGGAGGTGCCGGCTTGGCACTACGTCCGTTAGGAGTCTCAGAGGCATTTGCAAGGGTGACTAAATACAACTGGGACAGCAACAAGTGGCAAGCACTTACAACTACTGTAACAAAGTATTTGGTTGCGGAGATGGTGCCCTTCTGGACTGTAGAAAAGCAATCATTCCGAACTATGCTTCAGTCCTTCGACAAGCAGTATGAACTGCTGGGCAGAACCTATTTTTTGGAAACAGCTATTCCAGAAAGTAAAAAACAAAGTTGTAGCCAAGCTAAAAGAAGTGAAACGACTAGTTAGTGAAATCAAAGTTCTATGTTGCAAACAGAATGGGAATTTTTATCTTGTGGCCATCCACAATGATATGAATTGATTTGAAGAAACATAATGACTGATACATAGAACTTATTTATTAAACGTTTTGCAGCGCAGTGGCTCAAAGGTTGTTGGTGTGTGTGCTGGAGTTCCAGATACAGCTAGCAGCTGTGCGTAACCCCGTCTCTCTCTCTCTCTCCCTCCCTCCCTCCCCCTATAACGTTAGATAGAGGCTATGAGAACTCGACATGGAGCTGACTTTTGTTTTTCCCGAATCTGAATAACAACAAGCAACTTCGGGTAGAAGAAATATCTGTTTCCATCACATTATTCGTGCTTTCCCGAATATGGTATTCGGATTTGGATACATCCCTAATATCCACTGAAGTCGAAGAAGTAGCACAGTGCATTGTGGAATTCTTCTACAGGTTCAGGGCTCCACAACGCATTGTCACAAACCAAGGAGGGGAATTCAGGAATAAGGTGCTGCCCTTTTACCTTGCATTTTCAATGATTTCTCAATAACATCTTTGCCTGTACAGTCAGTTCCATTAACACAAAGACTGAGGCTAACTTCAGATTTATTATGTACTAACTATGACTGTCATCTATTCAATTCAGCTGAATATGGCTCTCTGCCAAAAGCTCCAAATTGAGAGGAGCTTTTGTGCGCCATACCATCCACAGACCAATGGATTGGTTGAAAGGATGAATGGGACAATAACAAGGTAATTTGGACTTGACACTTAAAAGACCTGGACCTGTTTTGCCAATTTTGATGACTACATGTTTTGGGGGTGAAGACATGGCAATAAACTATGCTTCACAGTATTTCATAACTATGCTTACATTTCAGAACCCTCACCAAATTGGTAGGGGAGAAGCTGTGGAACTGGGATCTGTACCTCAGTGCAGCTATGTTTGGCTTGCGAACGAAGGTACAGATCTTACAGGCTGTAAGTATATTTGCCTTGTCGAAATGTCCACTTTAAACTTCCACCTCTGACCTTTTTTTTCCTGTAGTGATAGGTGAAATTTGGGCAGGGAGAAAAAAGGAGGTCATCTGGAGCAAAGTTGGACCATATAAACTCTTCACCCATGATTTAATGAGTACTGCACCAGGAGAAGACTTTGTTGATGAGGTATATTCTTGCCTACTACTAACCAAAATTTAGTGCTTTGGTTCATTAGCAATGTTAGAATAATTTGCTTATATCCAGGTACTGAATGCCTACATATCGCTAAAGATGAAGCAGAAGACAAAAACTGCTCTCCTGATTGACTGCTTTGCTATGCCTGCAATTTGACAAGCGTTCTGTCCCTACAAATGTAGTATAACGTGTTTAAATTGCTTATTTTATGTAATAGCACCACCCTGTGATAGTTCACGTACCATGTACAAGATTGTTTCTTATTTACTTCCTGTGTGAGCTAGACTTTGGTAACCAGGCGACCAGAAGTAAACTCACGGTCCGTGATAGGCACCGTTAGCAGCCATCAGCTCCTCAATTTAAACGCTGTTCATCATTTTCCTGCTAGTTAAAGCAATGCCTGTAAGTACGGTTCATCTGGCACAAGATTCTCAGTAAACTTCATGAAACTCAACATTTTTGCCGTCGAGTTTTAGGGAATGTTTATCTGGTTGGATAGTTAGCGTCATCAGTTAACGAGGCCAACACAGTGAAAAGACGGCAACACAGCCAGCGGCAGAGACGGGAACAGGCATCCTGTGGAGCTACGCAATTCCAAGAGCTAAGTGGCTAGCACATATACATCCAGACAGCCTTCACGCCAGCTTAACTCTCTTTCTGATATTAAAAAATCACTAAGTCATAATGGAGGAAATTGACAGCACAAACAAAGGAAATGAAGATGGTCGCAGTCTCCATTTCCTGTGTATAAGCCTGCTCACTGAACGCCCCATGGAGCTAGTTATGATCACTCTCAAACCACCAGCGACCTCGCTAAATATCTTGCCTACAGCAGCTTGGTGACCTCAGGACTCACCGTATATGATGACCAGCTAATAAACTACTGGGTTTGGAAAACATCATTCCCAAAGTGCTATCGCTGGCTCAGACTTGTCTGCTGGAGAGAAACTCAACATGCTAACCAAGTATCTAGGAAAGGAGTCAGCAGAACAGGTAAAAAGAATCAAAGCAGTCAACATCAGACATCCACCCACTGGACTGATGATGGCATGGGAGTGGCTCGACGAAACATATGGCTCATCTGAGGCCGTCGAACACGCTCTCTTCAGCAAGCTGAAAAGCTTCCCCAAGGTTACAACGAAAGATTCATAGAGACTCCGAGATCTGGCAGACCTGCTGCCAGAGCTGGAAGCCGCCAAGCAAGATGGCTATCTCCCGGGCTTGTTATACTTGGACTCCTCCAGAGAGGTTAATCCTATCATTGAGAAACTCCAGCACAACATTCAAGAAAAGTGGATATCCTCTGGGTCAAGATACAAGCGTGAACATTACAAGTGTCAGTTTCTCTCTTTTCTTCGTGTTTGTAGGCTTCATTCGCACAGAGGCAAGGGCTCGCACAGATCCCAGCTTTAACCTCTTTATGCAAGCTTCAACAGAGAGAAAGAACAAGTGGGAAAGGCCTGTGAAGACGTCGGTATACGTTCACAAGACACAAGTGTCTAGACAAACCTGAGACTAGAGAAGATAAGAAATGGACCCAAACAAACACTGCCCCATACATAAAAAACCTCATCCTCTGAAGAAATGCAGAGGCTTTTGGGAAAAGAGCTTAGAAGAATGCAAACAGCTCTTTTAGAACACTCCATCTGCTTCCGATGTTGCTCCTCCACTGAGCATCTCGCCAGGAACTGCTCAGCTGAGATCAAATGCATGGAATGTGAGGGCACAGGTCATGTGACAGCACTCCATCCAGGACCAGCTACCTGGAAGTCTAAGTTGTCTCCTCCCGCTTCAGAGCATGGCGGGGAGGAGGACAAAGCAGACGCTCAAGACGTCACGTCAAGGTGCACACAAGTGTGTGATGAAGGACTAAGCGCGAGAGCATGCTCCAAGATATGCCTCGTCAGAGTGTACCCAACCGGACACAGAATACTGGAATACTGGATGAGCAAAGCAACCGCTCTCTTGCACGGTCCGAGTTCTTCAATGTCTTCAAGATCTCAGGGTGCTCCTACCCATACACGCTGAAGACATGCGATTTAAAGAGTCTGTGGGGAGAAGGGCCTGTGCCTTGGTGCAACCAAGTCCCTAACAACCGCTCAGAGATACCCACCCCGGACGCAGCCCACCACTCACACTCACCTGAAGCGCATCGCTGATGAAATACCACTCCTTGATCCAGACGCCGACATACTCCTACTGGGCAGGGATATCCTGAGGGTACACAAGGTCTATGAGCAGATTAGTGGTCCAGACAATGCACCGTTTGCTCAAAGGCTGGACCTAGGATGGGTCGTCATCGGTGATGTATGCCTTGGAGTTGCCCACAGACCACTACAGCTGAGCAGCTAAAAAACATCCATCCTAGAGAACGGACATGCAAGCCATCTACAGCCGTGCAACATCCAAATTAAAGTGAAGGAGATGTTCAGTCAAGCATCACATAAGAATCAACATCATCCAGCACTAACCTCCACATACAGCTCAACGAGGCTTGTTGGAGACAGCCTGGGTCAAACCATCTTCACTTGTACTGCCGACGATCACAGACTTGCACCATCGATGGAGGACATGAGGTTTCTCCAGATCATGGAGGCTGAGTTCCACCAGGACAGCTCCAACAGCTGGGTCGGACCTTTGCCTTCCGGTCGCTAAGACTGCCTAACAATAGGAAACAAGCACACAACCACCTCGTCTCACTCCGACGCACACTGGAAAAAATGACCCCAGATGAAGGCCCACTTCTTAGAGTTCATGGAGAACATACTCAGCAGAGAATATGCAGAGGTCGCACCGCCCCTGCAACAAGAACAAGAGTGCTGGTACCTGCCCTTGTTTGGCGTGTACCATCCCAGAAAGTCGAATAAGATCCGTGTGGTCTTTGACTCCAGCGCGTCATATGGAGGAGTGTCACTCAACGATGTCCTGCTCACAGGCCCTGACCTTATCAACAGCCTGCTAGGTGTACTCATGAGGTTTAGGAAGGAATAGGTAGCCATCACCCCCGACATCGAACACATGTTCCACTGCTTTGTGGTGAAGGAGGACCACAGGGACTACCTCCGCTTCCTATGGTATAGGAACAATGACCTTACCTGTGAGGTCGTGGATTACAGGTATGTACGGCCATGTACGGTTTACGAAAAGCAGCTAAAGAAGCAGAGGCCGACTATGGCAGCAACGTAAGAAGATTCATCGACTGCGACTTCTACGTCGATGACGCTCTAAAGTCCTTCAACACAGAGGAAGAGGCCATCAGTGTTCTTGGGAGAGCACAGAAGATGCTTGCAGCTTCTAACCTCAGGTTGCACAAAATTGCTTCAAATCGACCTGCAGTCATTGAGGCATTCCCACCTGAAGACCACTCCAAGGACATCGGCGACTTAGATCTCTTTGCTGATGACCAGCCCATCCAACGTAGCCTTAGGTTGTCCTGGAATATGCACAGAGACACCTTCACGTTCCAGATTTCAGATGAGCAGAAGCCCTTTACTCACAGAGGGGTGTTGTAAATAGCCTCTACGACCCCCTAGGGTTCCTCGCACCTGTCTCTGTTCGCGGAAGGCTGATACTTAGAGAGCTCACCACGCAAACAGAGGATTGGGACTCGCCACTCCCCAACGACATGGAGATTGAGTGGAGCAGATGGAGGGAGTCACTCCAAGACTTACAGGAACTCCAGATTCCACACCCTTACACATCCTTCTCCACCACAGGCGCACAAAGAAGAGAACTGTGTTTTCGCAGACGTGTCAGTGAAAGCGATTGCAGCTGTAGCCTACATCAAGGTGACAAGCCACGAAGAACGAACTAAAGTCAGTTTCATCTTCGGAAAGACGAAGTTGGCCCCCCAGCCTTGCCTAACGATCCCAAGACTGCAACTGTGTGCGGCTGTTCTCGCAGTGAAGATCACCGAGCTGATAGTGACAGAGATGGACGTGACATTCGACAACATAATGTACTACACAGACAGCAAGGTTGTACTAGGATACATCCACAACCAGTCAAGGAGATTCTATGTCTATGTGCACAACAGAGTTCAGCGTATCCGTCAATCATCATTTCCTAGCCAGCAGAAGTACGTTCATTCCGACCTGAATCTAGCTGACATTGAATCAAGCTCTCCTAAGCAGCACAACATGGCTCACAGGACCAGCTTTTCTTCAGAACTCATCTTTGCATCCATCTGGTCCTCAAGAGACTTACGACCTCATCTACCCTGCCTCCGACTCTGAGGTACGTCCCCAGGTAACGACAAGTCTCGCGCATGTTACCAGAGATGTGATACACCCTCAATGCTTTGAACGCTTCTCCAAGTTCAGCGCTCTCGTCACAGCAGTGGCATGCCTGATCCACGTAGCTCACTCCTTTACCTGCTCTGTTCAAGACAAGTGTCAGGGGTGGCACATCTGTCGTCCTACAGAGGAAGAGCTGATGAAGGCCAAAGTGTGTATTGTGAAAAGCGTATAGAATGAGTTCTATGCGGAAGAGCTCAAGTGTGTAACCTCAGGGTCCAAGATCCCATTCTCCAGCAGCCTGTAGAGGGGGGTCAAACTGGGACCCAGAAAAGGCAGACATTTGAACGAGCCTGGGGGCTGGGACTCATCCTGTAATTCAAAGGACCCGAGAGCCTTGTGATAAAACAATAGGTTACTCGGACTTCCTCTGGATGAGCAGGCCGTTGGCTCTCTGGAATGTTACCATCTGGACAAGACTGAGATAAGGGGAACTGGACTGGTTGTTTATGGTTGTGTGAGCAAGCCGTTGGCTCTCTGGAATGTTGCCATCTGGACAAGACTAAGATAAGGGGACACTAGTCTCTTTGTCTATGGTGATTAAGGGTGAAAACATCATCAGGTCTCTGGCAAAATGGTGGGGTAACTACTCTTGACAGTACCACAGTGCCCTTATGTGGGCCCCTCTGTCATTACACTTTTTATTTCTTTTCTGGATCTGGACTCTAAACCGTCTGTTTATAATATTGACAAACCCCGTAAAACCTTACAAACCATGCACATGTTTTCATTATATTGCTGTATTATGCCTTATGTAGTAATAACTACATTGCATGTAAAATGGTTCAACAAAAGGGTATTTTCATGACAACTGCACCAGCCTGTGGTAGTTCACGTACCATGTACAAGATGGTTTCTTATTTACTTGCTGTGTGAGCTAGACTTTGATAACCTGGCGACCAGAAGTAAACTCACGGTCCGTGAAACGCACCGTTAGCAGCCGTCAGCTTCTCAGTCCTCTGTTCGTCATTTTCCTGCTAGTTAAAGCAACGTCAGTAAGTGCGGTTCATCTGGCAACATATATTAATATAACCAGCAGGTTATTTTGTGTCCATACGAATACGAATACGAATGTCGCAGTATATATTTTACGTTATACTAATTGTTATGTGGCTAGGCTAGCTCCGTATCTATGTCTGCATAGATACTTACCGTAACCTGTTCTATGCTTATCGTTTAGTACTGTTAAATAATTATGATACTGTGTCTGTATCGTGCTTACAGTTTCACATGATTCTCAGTAAACTTCATGAAAATCAACATTTTTGCCATGGAGTTTTTGGGAGTGTTTATCTAGTTAGATAGTTAGTGTCATAAGTTAACGAGGCCAACACAGCAGGGCAAATCAAAGTGTCGGAAAAAGGTAAATCTTGCTCAGTTTTCACTTAGTGATGTTAATGCACTAGACATTTATTGGGTAACATTTTATTTTTCAGCTTGAACCAGACAAATTTGATCTTCTCATCAGTGCAGTAAATGAAAACTACCACTGGATGTTAGTGGTAAGGCTTAACATTGCATGCCATGAAATTATAGTAAATATTTTGATTGTCAAAAACCTATATTGTCTTGGCAGGCACTGTATCCACAGCAGAGAAGGGCAGTGTACCTAGACCCATTCGGAGCTCAGCCAGAGGCAATTGAGAAATGCAAAAATGTGACCAGGTAAGATTAATTGTAATACAACATCTGTTGACTTAAATCAGTGGTGTCAAACTCATTGCCATGGAGGGCCGTGTGTATGCTGTGAACTCTCTCAGCCCACGGGGGGTTGAGTGACGGAAGTCCAGAAGAACCAGAGCAGGGAGACTGAGGTAGTGATTAACAAAACGTTCTTTAATGATGGTAACGAGTGGGGGTAAAGGTAGGGGGAGCCAAAAACAACTAAAATGTCTTCCCGGTCGGGGTATCGGTGCTCCACTCCAGGTATTCACTCGGTCTCCTTCTGGAGGGAAACAAGAAGCACATCGGTTAGGGGGGCGGGGCTTGGTCAGTCCGGTCCGGGTCCGGCTCCTTCCTCCAGGTGTCGACTGGTGCTCCTCCCGGCTGCGAGGGGGTGAAGGGGTGAAGGTCTCCCTCCCCTGTGTGGTTGCGCTCCAACCTTCTCCCAGCTCCAGCCCTGAGAGGTCCCTGTCGTCGCCCCCGGTCACACGGTCCCCTGGACTCACGGTTGCTCCGTTACACAAAACAGTTTATAAGTTGTCACACCTATTCCTCTACGCGAGGAGAGAGTGGCCCACGGCCGCTTACGGTCTCTGATCCAGGTGCAGAAAGTCGCCTGGTGTAGCTCCTCCGAAAGCCCCAGCAGCTCTCCCTTCCTGTGTTTGTGCTGGTCTATAAAAGCCTGCCTGCTCGTCAGCGCAAGCAGCTTCAGGTGGGCGCCGGCAGCCAATCTAACAAGCAGTTGCAGGTGTGCAGCAGAGTGGAAAATTCCCCTTACCTTCCCTCTGCTGCAGCCCTGTCCATGGTGCTGCCTGGTGTCACCTTAGGTGTTCTGTCTGGTGCTGTCCAGGGTCCTGAACGTCTCCAGGCTGTGGTTTGGTAAGTACCGCCCACTCACGACTTTTCCCAGCAGCCGCCGGTGTCGATGGGCTCGGCCGTCTTGGTGGTCACGTGGGGAGCACCGATCAGGGATCGGGGCGCCACATACCCCTTCCCTCAGCTCCATGTCGTTACCTGGAGCGCCTGACCATAGACATTCCTCCCGTCTGGACAGGGCGTCAGCATTCCCGTGGAGCTTCCCAGCTCGATGTTCCACCCTGAAGCGAAAAGACTGTAGCCCCAGAAACCACCTAGTAACCCGGGCATTACTATCTTTATTCACCGACATCCATTTGAGTGGGGCATGATCAGTGACTAGTACAAACTCCCTACCCAGTAAATAGTATCGCAGCTTGTCCATCGCCCATTTGACGGCTAAACACTCTTTCTCTACTGTGGCATAGTTACGCTCATGAGTTAAGAGCTTACGGCTGATGTACGTTACCGGATGCTCGGCCCCCTCCCGGATCTGTGAGAGCACGGCTCCTATCCCCACCAGGGAAGCGTCCGTTTGGAGCACGAATGTCTGATCGAAGGCCGGAGTCACCAGAACCGGTTCGCTGCAGAGGGCTTGTCTCAGGGTTTCGAAGGCGCGTCAGCTTCTTCCGTCCAGCTGACTCGGTTGCTT